>NC_136627.1:30312579-30600079 GCF_933228915.1 Telmatherina bonti | reverse complement strand
CGTTCTATTAGCCAAGAATATGCATCGTTTTCCATCTTTGGCTTGTTTCAGCTGATTACTTTTCAGTCAAAGAACATCCATTCGTAATCATCACCTCAAAGGGAATAATCAGATTTGCTTTACACATATTGCATCACCCGTCCAAGCAGAAGAGCAAGATTCACTGCTGAATGTTCACTTTGAAATGAGTTGTGATGATATATTCCAATCAAAACAGCGGTCCCAACGCTCCCTCGTTTCATTTGGTCACATTCAAAGGACACATGTTGCCCCAAGCTTCAAAATCCTAGCAGCACTTCCTGCAGACTTGCACAACAGGAAGGGCAAATAATGAAGTGTGACAGCAGAGTGCTGCTCACTGCGGCTGTAACCTGTGCGGGGCATCAACGGCTGTTTGCACCATCAGTCTGCAACAAGCATCCTGATTAAACCAAACAAAAGCTGCTGACCGCGACCACTGATACTGTAACTAATTACGATGGGACACCCACAAGATCTGCTGGCATCATTCCAACTGTGGCTGTATCTGGTGTGAAGCAAAGTTCAACTGAGATGCGGGCAGCCTCCAGTCATGGCGCAGTGATGAAATCAAAAGAATCAATTTTTGTGGTCATAGGTCTCTTTTCTGATAAGCCAGCTAAATTCTTCGCAGCGGGACTCGGCATGGCACCGTCATCTCAGAAAGCTCTTGATTTCTGCCTGAGTTCATGCTCCGGGTTTTTTTTTTTTTTTTTTTTTTTTTTTACTGTGGGTGTGAGAACATTGGGAGCTTATCAAGAATTAACCTTCACACAGCAGTGATCCTATATGTAAAATAATTTATGTGCAACTTTCATCAGCGGGACAGGTGTTCGAGACATGTCTAAGGTGCGGCGAAGCTGAAAAATCCCAAGCTGTGTCTGAGATGGAACTGACACGCTTATCTCTCCGTGAGCCTGGAGCCCTGCTCGCTTGCTTCAAATACAAAGCAGGTGGTCCCTTAGCTGCCACGTAGTAAAACAAGGCCTGCAATATTAATGAAATAGATAAAACTATGTGGCCCTTTGCAAAGTTCTACGGCCTTTTACCGAGGAGGACCCAAACATGAACCACTCTGGATCATTATCAAAAATAGATCAAGCAAGTATGAGGCTCATTTAATATCAAGTGTGGGGGGATTTAGTCAGTCTGTACAGACTAACCCATCATTTTAGCCCCATTTAATAGGTGTGTTCCTTTTAACATCATGAAAATTTTAAACCAAGTGCACAAAGTGAGGGCTGCACGGTGGTGCAGTGGTTAGCACTGTGGCCTCACAGCCAGGTCACTGGTTCAATCCTTGGCTGGTTCGGTCAGTGGCCTTTCTGTGTGGAGTTTGCATGTTCTCCCCGTGTATGCATGGGTTCTCTCCGGGTACTCCGGCTTCCTCCCACCATTTGGTCACTCTAAATTTGGTCACTCTAAATTGCCCCTAGGAGTGAGTGTGAGCATGAGTGTGGTTGTTCGTCTCTCTGTGTGTGGCCCTGCGATGGACTGGCGAGCTGTCTGGGGTGTACCCTGCCTGTCACCCAAAGCCGGCTGGGATAGGCTCCAGCTTCCCCGCGACCCTGAATTGGAATAAGCGGTTCGGAAAATGAATGAATGAATGAATGCACAAAGTGAATATGGAAAGATTTTTTGGTTTTTTTCTTACAAAGTATTAAAGGCTACTGTGTACTGGCGCACACTGTGTCTATTTGCTCATGGAGATTACTGCAGACACAAGGTACACAAGGTTGAGATATTTACAGAGTTGGGAGTTTTCTAGCCACTCTTTAATTTTCAGCAAATGAAAACTGTATTATTTTGGTATCCTTTGGGAGATTAGGAGAAAAAGAGTTATCTGAAATGAGTCATCAGGAAAACTGTCCATCAATTTTGACCACCCGTCGTTAAACCTGAGTATACAGGAAGGATTTATGAGTTTTCTCCCTGCATTATTCAAGCGCAGGCATTTTAATATTGTGTTTGATAAGCTGAATGACTAAGACATTATAAAAGTGTCAGGATGGTTCAACAAAACAATATATGGATTGTATAAATGTATAAATACAATTAGAAAGTTTTGATGAGGAAAAAAAAGGCTTTGGAACGGGGGGGGGGGGGGGGGGGGGGGGGGGGGGTCGTTCAAAGTAGAAGTCTGCTGTATAATGAACTGGTGCTGCTCTGATTAGAAATCACATACAGTACATGTCAAAGATAACTTTTGGAACAACTTTCCACTTTCTTGCTCATTACTGAAGGAAAACATAAGAAGCAGTTAGAAGAAATGCACGATGCAAACACAGGATGGTCCGTTCAAAAAAATAAAAAGTTTGATTCCAGATTTTTGTAAAGTTTAATACAGTATAAACATAAACTTCTGGCATCTGAAAAAGTAATATAAATGTTTAATTGCCTTAAGACCCAAACTTTCCCTCATACTTGGTCTGCAGCATCATGCTAGATTGAAGTGTTCATGTGGAAATGCCATTAGCACATGTTCTGGTAAGTGTTCCAGATGTTCGCATGTGCACATATACATAACCGCTCTGCATAATAAGCCAATCGCATACAAAATGCATTTAAACCATAAATAAAAACGAAAGCACATCACATCATTCAGTAACCTGCAGAACAGCCTTTAGCAGAAATAGCCTGAAGTAACTGTAAGTTTTCTGTAAGATGCTGTCTGTCTCACATGAATGTAGATGACTTTGGGCAGAACATCACTTCTGTTTAAAGACATTTGCAGGCATTTCATAAGGCAGAACTTTATTCAGGTTGAGATCTGGACTTTGGACAACTTAGGGTGCATTCATATCAGGATAGTCCGCCAGACCCGGTCCGATTGGGGACTCGGCTCAGTTGTAGGGGGATGTATTCATGTGGAACAAGATTGAGTTCATGCTGCATTTTGGCCAAACCAGCCAAGCCATTAGAATAATATCTCCATTCCCACTGAAGCTGGCACTGCACACGTATTTAGCAAGAGAAGACAAGACCCACGTGAAAAAGAAAACTCTGTATCCTCCACTCACGAGGTAAACATGGAACATGAAACTATGGCTGTTTTGATTATTTTCTTATATTGTCTTATGCAAGTATCCTGCAGAAACACACTGCAACCATGTATGCAGAATGAAAAACAGACGAGGCAGAGGACTCTTAACACCGTCGTTATGTATTTACCCACAATGCAATTTTTTGTAGTCCGCTTCCTGTATTTGGTCAGCTTGAAGTGAACCGAGACCTGCGTTTGCAGTCGGACTGAGTCCGCTTCTTTGATTCGAATCAGAATTGGTTTGGCACGTTCACAGCTCTCAGACTTTCTGAGCAAATGGCCTCAGATTCTAATCAAACAGGCTGATGTGAATGTGCCCCTTAATTCTTTTCTTTTACCATCCCATAGTCATTTTCTGATATTTGCCCTGTTGGCAATATTTGACTACTGACTGCTCTAGTTAAGGTCTTCAATGACATCTGCTTGAGTACAGATAACAGCAGCATTTCAGTTGTGGTACGACTGGACTTCAGTGCTGCACTTGACACTGTCAACCATAACATCTTGCTAGACCATCTGAACAACTGGGTAGAACTTAGAGAGTTCCTATAGAACCTAGGGCTGCTTGATTATGACAAAAGTTATAATCACAATTATTTTGACTGAAATTGAGATCTCGATTATTGAACACGATTATCCTTTTATCTTTAACAACATGAATTTTTTTTTTTTTTTTTTTTACATTAAACCACGACTTTTAAAAAAAATGTCTTTAGAATTCCACATATTTTAGAAAACAAACAAATAACATGAAGCTTTGTCTTGACAAAGTGCAAATACTGATGTAAACTGAATAGATAAATATAAGTAAGGATTAAACAATGTTGCGCGTCGTGGTGTTTCCGACTCGGTGTCGGACATTATAACCGTCTAACATACAGTTACAAGTTGTTTAATCCGCTAATGCCATGGTCCCACAGAGTAAATATTTTATAACAAATTTCTATTTCTATTCTACATTTGCTGAAGTATAGGAACTATTTCATGTTGGCCTGGATGTAGTTTTTATGCCAAACAACAGCTGTCAGGCTGCAGCGCGTTTCTCTCATTCACCTATTAAAAGACAGCTGATCTGAACCAGCTGATTAACGCGTTGCTATGGTAACGCCCCGTAATGGACAGATATTACAGCGATTTAACTCGCTGAACTACGTGTTGTTTATCAAAATCAAATCAAACTTTATTTCTTGAGCACTTTTCATGCCACGGGCAACACAAAGTGCTTTACAGGATAAAATCAAGTCATAAGGATTAAAACAAACAGTGGATAAAAAGGCATTTAAAAATAATAGACACAAGCTCTTTCCACACACACTCACACACACACACACACACACACACACAAGGACATAGAGCAAAGAACCCCCCCACACCCACCCACCCACATTCCCCGAAAAACATCATTACCTGAATACTGTCTCTAACTGAATTCTGGTTAATAAAACTAAAAACATTAAGTGAAAAAATTCTGACTTGGTGCTGATGTGAGGACAATACATCGGGATCCATCCACACCAGGAGCCAGTCCCCCGCATGCTCATAGGGGCCGCTGCCACAGGAACCGCACAACTCCCAGGCAGCAACGGGGCCACCCCGCAGCCGTGAAGCTGCAGTGCTGGACCCCGCGCCACCCAAACAGCAGCGGTCGTCATGACAACAGCCCCCAGACCAAACACGCAGGGTCCCCAGCGTGCCGGATCCCCATAAGGAAAACACTGGAGTTAAAACCAGAAGATGAATAACCTTAAGAAGCAGTAAGAAATAAGAGCAACAATAAAAGAAAATATACATATATACAGAGAAGGACTTCACAATAATGTATTAAAAATAGGAAATCTAATAAAACAATTTAAAAATAAATTAATAAATTAAGTAAATTAAGATAAATAAATAAAGTCAAATAAAATTCAGTTAAATGTTAAGCTAAAAAGGTGTGTCTTGAGCCTCTTCTTAAAAACATCAACAGTCTCCGCGGCCCTGAGGCTCTCTGGCAGGCTGTTCCACAGTCGAGGACCATAACAAAGGAAAGAGGTCTCACCGTATGTCTTAGTTCTGACTTTAGGAACCACTAAAAGGCCAGTACCAGAGGACCTCAGGGTCCGCGAAGGCTCATAATTAAAAAGAAGGTCAGGTAAATAAGAAGGCCCAAGACCATTAAGACATTTATAAACAAGTAAAAGAATCTTAAAATCATGCTAAATGCCGCCAGTTCTCACTGACAACGGTATAAACTATGTTGTAAAACAATATGTGCCTTCAAGTCAGTCGCCAAAACACCAGAAAAGTCTCCAATAACTACAGAAAAAGTTGCTAGATTTGTCGCTAGTCGCTTTTAACAAAAAAAGCCACCAGATTTAGCGAGAAAGTCGCCAAGTTGGCAACAGTGTCTGAATGAAAGCAAAGCGGCTGTGGGAGGAGTTTACAGCACAGCTCTGCAATGCCAGAGACGCTCGATTAGCAACTCAGGACAGCAGGAGAGGAAACTGCAAAGAGAAAAGTAATTGCACCCTTTTATTTTCATGATCGTTGAAAATCCAAATCGTAAATGAGATAAAAAATCTGTTTAAATCGCCCAGCCCTACTTGGTCACTCAAAATCATTTACCACCGGTAAATCTTTTGAGCACCTGTGCAAGAATTAGGATAAAGAATACAGAATAAAGAATAGAGTCAACGAGCAAAAGCAGCAAAAGCAGCAAAAGCAGCAAAAGCAGCGTCAAGTGCTGGCGAAAGCGTGCATAATAAACTCCTGACGAAAACGCTGCAACAGGCATTTACCTGTGAAATGCCATACGGCCATAGTTCCTGCTGATGGAAGGAGATCACTGCTGCTGTTGCCGAGCAAATCTAACAAATAGCTGATGACTGACACAAAATTACACAAACAATTTTGTATTTTGTATATCGTTATAGGGATATAAAATGAGCTATCTCGTGACATGAGATTTTGATCATATCACCCAGCCCTACTTCAAATTATGAAAACATTATTAATATGTTACCATAAACATAGTGATGATGCACAAATTTACATAGCTATGTCCCCGGTAGACCATACTGTTCCAAACACTAATCAAATGCACTGACTGAATTAACAGTCGGATGTGTCGTAACTACCTACAGTTAAGCTAAAAGTGTAATAATCGTTTTGGAGTCATGGAAGACAAACATATAAGTTCAAACATATAAGTTAACAAACAACAACCAAGCCTGAGATCTGGGAGTTGTCATGGATTTAGACCTGAAATTCAGAAGTCACTTTAAGACAGTTGTGAAGTCACCCCATTATCACTGAAAAAACATAAATGTTAAAGACTGATTCTCTTCAGGGTAAAGCAAAACCTGTCCATGTGATTATCTGACTATAGACGACTGAAACTCTGTCCATACAGGACTCCCTCACAAGTCCCTCAGACAGCTACAGTTTGTCCAGAGTCCTCAGAAGAACAAGTAAATGGATCATATGACCTTAGTCCTCAGATCTTACACAAACTTCCTTCAAAATATTGCTATTGGTTTATAAAGCACTAAATGGTATTGGGCCAAAAGACATTCAGAATCTTCTGTTCTTTTATGAACCAAGCAGGTCCTCCAGGTAGTCAGGGGCAAATCTCGGGAGTCTAAACTAATGTTTGGTTTTTATTCTCATCTCATGTGGAATAAACTCCCAGAAAGCTGCAGGTCTGCTAAAACTGCCAGCTCTACAAAATCAAGGTTATAGACTTTTTTAAAGAAATTATTTTCCTGCCTTCTATTAAAATAATTGTTAATTTTGCACATCTTTCCTACTTTCATTTTAGCTTTTTCTCTTTTAATTAATTTTGTTTTATTGCTTTCTGCACCCTTCTGTAATGCTTTCATTTTTATGCAAAGCTCTACACTCATAAACTTGCCTTGCCTATAAAATTTGACACTAAAGAAAGACTGACTACTTTTTTTTTTTGTTTGTTTTTACCTTGCAATGATTCAGTTTATGTCTTTCCTTTTTGGTATCGTGTTAACACACTTTACTGCTGCAAACCAACAAAGTGACAAAATGTCTACTTCCACAAAAAGTGATCACACTTACAGATATTCAGTTAATGGGATGTAATCAATTAAAAGCATTTTGATGTTACTCAGACTCTTGATTTGACACAAGTTTTCCTACAGAGGATTCATACTTACTTGTGTCATAGTTTTTTGTTCAGATAAAAGAGACCGTGACCATGTGTTGATGGCCATCTCCATCTGTCTAATTTTAAACCATAGTGAGGACTAGATATTTTTATCGTTCCCTGATACATCAAACCTCACAGTCATGTGTACTTGTTCACATGAGTGGAACTTTGAAGGTCAGGGCTGAAAGAGTGAATTGTGCAATACTTTCTGTCTGCTTACTCAAGTTTCACCAGCTAAATAAAAAACCCTGCTGTACCAGTCAGAAATGGCAACTCTGACCCCAGTTTTCACAATAGAGATAAGTGATGAAAACCTGGAGACATTCAAGTTAAACACTAATCAACATGATGACTATAAAAAAAAATAAATAAATAAATAAAAAAGAGGGAAGGTAATGCAAGTGTGATGGAAGTGATGCTCTACCAACAGCCAGGAAAACAGCTGAAGCATTTTAGCTCAAAGCACAACTACAACGTGGACGTCATCTGACTGAAACATGCACAGTTTTTAAATTCCGAGCATGCACACAAAGTTTAAAACAACTTGGGGTTTTCAGCAAGAGTTTGCTATTGGTCGATACGTCGCGTCTCTGGACGTAAAGTCGGGTCGTTCTGCAGGCTAGGGGAGACACAAGCTATGTTAGCCACAATGCATGAACAGGGGTCGCAGCTACAGACGGACCCTAATTTTAAAAAAATCCAACATGAATACATGGTTAGAGTCTGGTGCACTGCAATGATCACCTCAAAGTTAGGAGTGTGTTTTTATTTACAGAGTTGCAAGCGTAAACATGGCTCTTCCACTGCTTTGTCGGGGACTGATTGTTGGAGACAAACTGTATACAAAACTACTGTTTGGTTTATTTATTTTACCTCCTTTGGAAGTCCTTCTCGTACGATTTAAGATAAGGATCCGTTTGGAGAAGACTGCTGAAATCGGGAATGGAAACATTATCTTCTTGGTCTGCCATGGTTTCTCCAGACAAGACCAATCGAGTACAGAGTACAGCTCGCAGTGACACGAAGAGAGGACGGCAACGCGTGCGTCCGGGGTTTTGTATCCGGAGTCAACAGCGAATCAGAGTGCTCCGTGCCTGCTAAGCCCCTCCCATTCCAGTGTGCAGGCTTGCAGATGGTCAGACACGCCAACATGTGAGAGACAAGCCAGGTTCACATGTGATCTAATTTAGCTTTAAGGTGGCAGATGAAGCTTTTACCCTGTCAGAGGAAGATGTATCAATTTGAACGAATATGTGCAGCTGTTGCTGAGTATTAATCAGCACAAGTTTTATGGTTTTAAAAGTATTCAGTCTGATTAAATGAAAAAATAATACATAAATGCAACTAACTAAAACAAACAACATTGTTAGGCGTACTTTTTGATTAACAAAACATACTGACATAAAGTATAATGGCATTTTTAAAAAGAGATTTTTATCGTCAGGATTAATCTTATTATAATGACCTTATTTTAGCAACCTTGCAAGGTCAAATGACAGGGGTCAGTACCTGCAGACTATATGTCATACACAGGCTCTTTACAGGCTTTTCCCATGAAGACTGGCCATAAAAGACTGATGAATCTGCTTTCATGCACGTTCTGAAACTACACTATGCTGGAGAATATATAAAATAACTAGCAGCATATAATGCATTTTTTTGTAAAAACATCAGAATTATTATTGTAATTTAAAATTAATGTGTAACGTAGCATATAACACGGTTTCCTAGAATGCAATCTGAGTTTCTGAGGCTGGTTCCTTATTCATTGAGAGACAAAACAAGAGGCCCCATACCCCCTTTAAATCCTCTGAATCTTATATATAGATAAAATGAACAAGACATTCAAATTTCACTTTTGTCTAATGTTCAGATATTTGTTTTGAAACTTTGTACAATTGAACAAATGGGCAAAAATGTATTTATTTATCAAAAAGTTAGCATACAAAAGGTTAGAAAACCTCTCTTTTTTTCTTGATGTCTGTAATTGACTCAGGAAGTTTGACAAAGACATCCATGAGATAACCTTTGCACTACTTCTTTTTGGACTACTACTTCTTGTAGCATTTAAATTATTTGGACAGTCCCTTCTCCTTTTAGAGAAGCTTTACATCGATCATCCAACATGCCACAGTTCAGTTGCATAATTCCACAGCTGATAACTAAGTTAGACTGTATACTCTCAAAGGAACAAGCCTTTTGGTTTAACTTTTCATATTGCACTTCTGTTTGGATACTTTAAGCTCATCTGCCGCTTATGTTTTTAAAAGATTAATGATCAGTTTATAATGTCCATGTCCTTCATAATGTGAGGTGTAATGACCAGACCACACTCCTGAGACCTCTACTGGAGATTTAGACCTTTTAAGCTTGTGTTGATTTAATATGTTACTTACAGTGCTTTTCATTAAAGCCATATTATAAGTATAATATAACTGGCTTTGTAATTTATTTTTTTTATTTGTTTGTTTTTGGGAAATGCAAACCATGCATTAAGCTTTCCATTTTTTTTTTAGTAAAACTGCTTAAAACAAATATTGCCTTCATGGAAAGAGAAGCCATTGATTGGGCAAAGTTTCATTCTGCCAAAAGTTTATTTTAGAGTCAGAGACTGCTGCCACATAACTGGAGGAGACCGCTTCTAACATGGAAGCTGACAAGGACTCCACATGAGTGTTTGTGTGCGTGTGTGGCAGTGGTTGAGGACATTTTCTGCATCTGTTCAATTGTAATGCTGCAAATGTGTTGTTTTTTTTCCTGAAAGATTCAACATCCACTTCACCAGCACTTCCTCCTTTTCATTTAATAAGCCTATCAGTCCAAAACTGAATGCTCACATTGTTTTGATGTCATTGTTTATTGCCTCAGCAAGCTTCACAAGCTTCACAGAAGTGCCGGGACTAAGTTATTGAATTCGAGATGGATAGCCTTGTGATAATTTAGATTAAATCCCTCTTGGAAGAGGCTGATAAATATGCATGCTGACTGAAGACACAGAGCAGCTCTTGAGAGTGTTGTCCTTGTCACAAAATAAAACTGTCCTAGCTAAAGGTCACAAAGTGAGTGTCATTCTGAAGAGCCATCTGTTGGTAATAGATGGAACAAGGGTGTTGCTGTCCACAGCAGAAGGTTATGCCAATAAATGTTGTCTCTTTGATTCACAGCTAAATAACAAATGTTTACAAGTATATGTGGGAAGACACAGAACTCAGGGACAGCTGGAGACATAATATTAGACTTTAGCTGAAGGATGTGAAAATGACAAGCTGTTACAAACAGCTGATTGATTTGAGTTCAAGCGCTTTTGCCAAACTTGAGAGTTTTTTTTTCTTTTTGTTTTTGTTCTTTTTTGTAATGAAAGATTTTCCTGTATTTGTCTGAAAAAGCAGCCATGACTTGAATGAAAATACACAATAAACTTAAAAATTAAAGTAATGTTTCAAAATTATGTGCAGGAACAGTGAGATGTAACATTTCTCATTGCATGTTATTTTGCAATTTTGAAACTTTTGAGCAATGCAATGCAAACCCAGATTTATTAATGATTAATCCTAATCAATAACCAAATTTTCATTATAACCAAAGCTAATCCTGTATTTTTAATGCCTGACTAAAAACTATGAAAAATCAAGAAATATTGTTGATAAAATGACGTCATCATCACCTCCTCAAACATCTTCAGGTTATTATTTGTTTAAATATTTGGTACAAATCACATTTGGTTCACGCAACACTATACATAAGTATATGGCAACTTATGAGAAAATGCCGACTTTAAATATGTTTTGGAGCCTTGGAATACTAATATTACAGTTTCATGGATCACAAAATTTTCTGGTTTTGTGACTAACAAAACTTTGTGACTTGTAAATAAATGAAGCATTTTTAGTTCAAATACCCTTGATTTGACCAATGACTGCATCATGACAAGAACTGCTCTTGCAAGTAGGTGTAACACGGGGTGCCCGGGGCGTGTTAAAATAAAATAAAGAAAGAAAATAAAAACAGGTAAAAGAGGGTCCTTCCGGCCACCTTGGTTTTTTTAAAAATCAGGGGGAGCAGAGTCAACCACACGAAGTCTCAATAAAAAGCAATTTAATAAAAACAAGATAAAATAATAAAAAGGTTAAGAAGTTAAAATAATAAAACCCCAGTCCTCTAAAATGTCCCTAAAATGTCCTTTAAAAACGTCCTTTAAAATGTCCACTGTGCAAGCAACAAGTTAAAAACACATGCAATAAAACTATTACAATTTAAAAACCACACTTTGACCCAGTCACATAGGGATATGACTCTTCTAAGCTATCATAATATTCACATATTTCCTTTAAGAAGCCACAAAATCCATGTAAATAAGTAGAAGGAGGTGCATCTCATTACAATTAAACAACTAAATGAAATGTGTGGTCAAGTGTATTACATGAAACATTTTTTGGATTTGCATATTTGCATCCAGTTAAATCATATCTGTCACTTTCTGGTTAGGTTTAGGCAAGAACTGGTTTAGGAAAGAACTACAACTGTTTGGGTTTAGCAATAAAAACTATTCAGAGTCAGAGCTCTCACATCACTACAGGTCACATATTCTTTCAATATATAAAAGGTTTTTTTTTTTGGCCCATATGAAAGCCTCAAAATGTTCTATTCAGAAGACAGATCCATATGGAGTGACCCAAGAGTTTCTTAGCCTTAACACCAGTCTTTCAGTAAATACTCTTACATTTAACAATATCATTAAAACTGCTGTTTTCAGGTATTGAAAGGTGTCATTCCACCATACAACAAGATGATCTCTGGTGGTTAACTTTGGTTTAACATATTAAGTGCTGGCGGTGGCATCTGAACTTGTACACCGTCTCAGAAGCATAACACAATCCAAGCTATACAATTCCATAAGCCAGAAAGATGGAAAAATAAAATAGAAATCCTCTCAGCTGTGTGCACACACTATGTGCAGCCTAGAAGGCGTAGAGTTATCCCATCATCATGGCGATCACGGAAAAGATTTCTATAGTAAACAAATGAATAAATAAATGTCCCCTGAGTTCAACATTGCATGAGTTTAACTAAAATAAGCTCAATAAATCTAAATGACACAACAACCTGCTATCACATTACAATACAGTATACTCAAATATAAAAAGAAATTATTTCTCTAGTACTTGTAATTAACTTTGTTGACACTCGTCTCATTTACATGAACGTATTACATGCTTTCCTGTTTTTCTGTTTGCTACCAGATAATGTGTGACTTTGCTGTATTTTCTCAGTCCGAAAACACCTGAAAAATCATTGTTAGCTCATTCCAGTATCAGCCAGACGTTTGATAACGCCACTAATTTTCAGCAAGTCATGCCTCAGTTCCTTGAATCTCATTCACCCAGACTTCACCCCAAAACGCACCACTGCTTCTCCCAAGATGATTCCAACTCTGGCTGCTTTTAATTTATTCAGTCTGAAGAAATGAGAAGAGGCGTGAAAATGAGATCCCAAATATCCTTCTTCTGCCTCTGATCTGCACGTCCCGCCGTAGCAGCCTAGTCAGTAAGACATCATATCAGAGATGCAAAACACAAGTGAAATGCCAGATCTGTGGGACTTAATAGAAGCTGACACAAACAGCCCTCTCATTCAACTAAAGTGGCGTGAGTGCACAAGCAAGCTACACTGATATCATTTGTAATGAAGAAAACCCAATTAGTCATTAAATATCTGTAATTATTCATGAAAGCATTGTGGAGCGTCCAAGCTGAGAGAGTTATCCTCTAGGGTGTTTACCCAATATGACACTCCTCCAACACTAAAACGATGCGAGCTAAGAAAAATGATTAAACAGAGATTTCCTTGAATATTGAGAATACTAAAAGTATTTTTTTTTCATGATACTACACTGTCATTTGACCAGACACAAGCACACCTGAAAAAACAATCAGTAGTAATAAAGACACTGATGACTATATATGAGGATTAGGAAAACCAAATGACAAAGAGATTGCATTTATTTGGTGTTTTTAGTTTTCTTGTCTTGTGCTTTATGTATTCATACACCATTTCATATCATTAAAATTTTCACACACACACACACACACACACACACACACACACACACACACACACACACACACACACACACACACACACACACACACACACACACACACACAGATGATATAATCCAACTTTGGACCATTCTAATGTAGCAAGCCCACTCACCCTGCTGTATAATATGGCTTGTAGTCCTGTACGTACCTCTGGGGCAATCAACATGAAGAAAATTTGAATTGTGTCATTAACTTTTTGGTTAAATTTAGACTAAATCATTACTTTGACAGAGTTAGATAATTCTGCAACATGGCCATCAGTTTAAATGTAACGCAGGTGGCAATGTTAACATGAAATCACAAGTTATTTTGTGTTTTCTTTTGACTTTCAGGAGTAAACATGAACATTACCTTCATGAACTCCATTTTCAATGCTTCACATGCAATAGCTCGCGCCTTGCACGCATCTTGCACTGGGGAGGATGACAACTGCTAATAACAGCTTTAAAAAAATGCAAAATCATCTGAAATGCCTCTGAAAGACATGGAAGTAAATCGTTAAAGGGATATAAACATGATAGCATATGAAAATATCAGGTTTGCTGATGTCCCTAAATTACAACAGGATGGATCAGTTTAATGTCAATATTTATAAATTTAATATTACCAGATCTTACATTTGAATTACGATCATTTCTTCAGCTGTTTACTTCCATTTCTTCCATAGTATGAACATATTGCAGTCTGAAACTTCGTGTGCTAACTTTGTAAACTTTAAAATATTCAGGCATCACTTTTTTAAAAGCTAAAATGTCTCTAAACTCCAGCTGTCCTGCAGATATACAAGAGGAAAAGTCAGTTCTGTAACTGTGCTGGTAAAAAGTAAGAATATAAGGAAGGATAATGTATCTGCATCAATGCGAAACACAGCAAGCTAAACAAAAGCATAAGGCAGTAGCTCTGTAATTATTCATCCAACAACATAATTAGGATACATTTTCAGTCTCAAACTGCTGCTGACTTGAGAGGCTGTGGAACTGAGCATTATCCTCATCAGCCAATTACGTTCAGACTGTTGTGTGGTTTATAGTCCGTGAAAATCTAAAAATATGCTCTCCACAATGCACTTTACTTGGCAGCAAGCCTTCCAAAATAAAAACAAAATAAAACACTTCATATACTTCTACTGATGCTGATTCAGAAAGTTATAGTAATAATAAAGACATCAAAATGATATTGGATGATAAAGACATTCTCCTTTATCTGAGTATCAAATTAGATGATAAGCATCAGTGTGCTGAAATAGTGCACCCCATACCATTCCTCTGAAAGGTGGACGGGAGCTCTTTTGAATGCACCCGAGGGAGAAAGCTAACAATAAAGTGGACCAAATTGAATGTGAATGAAGCTAATGAGAGGCCATAAGATTCGGCCCAACCTTCAACTTCAAGTGGGAGCTGGGATCTCTAAACAGACAAGGGACTGACATAGGAATAGAGATCATTAATGAGAGACATTTAGAGAAAGGAGGAAGAGATATGGGGGTGTCAGGCAGAACACAAAGCATTGCACACGGGGTTCTTCATCTGTAAGGTATTGCTTTGTAGAGTTTTAACTTTCTAAATGATGTGTCGTACCATCTATGCAAAGGCTAGTCTGAATAATTCAAATAGAAGATGCTGGATGTGGGAAATGCATAAAAGTTGAAATGTGGTCTCCGATGACATCAAAGTTGCTGATACAGGGGAGGACACGAGGAGGCAGGCAGCACACTCATGGTTTTTTGGCTAAACTCATTTATGGATTTCAGACTCGTCAGCCCCTTGAGAAGTAGTGAATTGTTAACACCTGACCTCACAATATAAAAGGCCAAATGGTTTAAATCAAGCAGAAGGGGCTCAAGGGACAGCATCAAAGAAAGAGGGCGAAGAGGCTGAATTTCAGCGAAGGGAAGTCATGACTTCTTCAGCAGAAACAAGGACACGATTGTCAAATAAGATTAGAGGAAAAATAATAACACTGGCATCAAAGTTTAAAAGAAAACATTACTTCTGAATATGCTGCAGGTTATTACTGGCCTGTGTAACACTTTAGCTTCCAAGAGGATTTCCTTTCCTCCACAGCCAACATCCTTCCAGCTACACAACGCTCGATTAGGATGCAAAAGAGACAAACATGTTGACATGAGTCCATCTGATGACTCCTTTAATGGAAAAGTAGAATGATTTAAAACAACTTAAAGAGAAGACATGAAAGCAGCCATTGGTGTTTTTGATTTGCAGTTAGTAACCATGTCTCCTCAGATCGAAAGCAAGTTATGAAACAACATAACTACTGGTATGACAAGAAGCAAATATTCACTAACACTTAATCAGAAAAAAGCCTGATAAGAGATCATTTATATTTTACTCAGATGTTGTTCATCAGAAAGCTAAAAACGGAGAAATTCATCAGAGAACAAAATGAATTAAGTACTCAGAGGAGACATGATTGAGACATTTTTTTGTTTGTCTGATACAAAGAAAAACATGCTGCAGAGACCTTGATGGAATGAATTTGCATCTCTGTAATCTTATTTCATTAACGTCTGTATATATTTTAATTAGATGGTCATAATGAAATGATTTCTTTTCACAGACATTATTTAACCTTGCAGTTCCTCTTCTTTAACCTTGCAAAAGTAATCAGTCAAATAAAGACAATGAGAGGTGTGAAAGGACGGGGATTGGTATCTATTTGATGCAAGCGCCACGCTTCAAATTTCTGTATAAGTATGTAGGATGTACGATTGAGTTCAGTAATGCCTACCTAATGTCAACAAACATGCATAGATGTATAAAATGTAGTACTCTGTAGCTTATCGAGGTTTGGCAGTAAATCATTGTTATTTTATTTGGTTAAAAAAAATTCTGTGATACATCCATCTTTTGGATTGTTGTGCTTAAAAAAACAGCTCTGTATGGAAAATTGTGACGATGTAAAAGGCAAATAGTTTATTCTTTGTTAGGTTGGTCATTTTTTTAAAACAGTGTTTTAAAAATTGTTTCACGTTTATCTGTTTATTTATTAATTAAAAAAAAAAGTAAAGTGCAACACGTACATTCTGGATTATACTTTCTGGCAGATTTCACCAGTTGCAGCTGTAAAACAACACAAATCCTCACGATGGCATTTCTTTTCTTTTATAGAACATATTGCAAGAGCTTTTTGATAAACAAAGATGTAGATGAGATCATCTAAACATGCCTCAGACATGAAATATAAGTTTTCATCATTCACAAGTTTCAACATGATGATTAATTTGGGCAAAAAATCTGAAATCTTGCACACCTTGTGTTATATTTGTGCACATATAATTAATTCCACCATGTTTATTTGTGATGTCTTCATTGCACATATTCATTTTTCACCAGATAAGAATGGTTAATCCAAGATGGAACAGCTCAAATCAAACTTCTATGTTTATTGTAAATGAGATTTCACATGACTTTTATCGACTGTTTAACAGCAAAAAGCCATTTTTGTTTATCGAATCACCAGGCGAGTAAAAATCCGTGGTGAAATGTAGGATGTAAAATATGAAATGATTGGAAAAAAGTGTGGTAGGTTTCTGAAAAAAAAAACTTTTATATGTTGAGCACAAAACAACAGAATTATGAGACTGAAAATGAAAACTGTGCAGGAAAATGTGAGAACGTATTCTGAGCCAGCACTATTGTTGTATCTGTAGTACGCAGCCATAGCTTTTAAGCAGCAAATTAAGATATTAAAATTTTATTAAGGATTAAAATTTTAAAAGAAGAGTGTTTTTTCACAAAGAAAGCCCGCATCAGTAATGTGTAATGTCATCATCTTACTGGTGTTTTCAGAAAATACAATGACCAGCTTCATTGTAAATTTTATTTTGAAATCTTTTAGGGGACAAAATGGCATTTTTACAACATCCTCTGTTACAACCATTTGTCAGAACATTTACAGAATATTTTTTAAAACTTAATTTCATGTAAATGTTTCTCGGTGAAGCTGAACAAATAACACAAAGCGTGATTCATCAGCCTTACATTCAAAGCCTTTAAATATGGGATAATATTACAATGTCAAAAGATTAAAAAGAAAAAAAATCTCTTGTTGGAAAATCTCATATTTCCAAGATTTGATCCCTTTGTTAAACAGCGGGTGCAGTGGTTAACAAAGTATGAGGTCTCTCAATGGGACACAGGAATTATGACAAGTCTTTTATCCCATAACAAAAAGGAGTTTAATAACCATCTATTCATGTTCTTCTTTTGCCCCTCATACTTAAAAGAACCCCTCCTGTGGCCTGGACCTACCATTCACTTTTTCTCCACTGCTTTGAAAGAGGTCCATTAATAAAAGAATTATATGTGATTATCTCCACACGTCTTAAGTTGAAGTTTGCAGAGGGCGAATCAGATGCCTTTTTCCTGTTGCCCTGTGAAACGACTGCTTGCAAGGCCAGCCATTTCAAACTAAATTTGGTTGGCCTCCATGTCAAAAGAGGGGCTTTAATATTTCTCTTCTTATTAGTTTCATTTTTATTTTTTTCTTCTTTTTTCACAAAAAAGAAGTTGTGTACAACATACATACACATGCATCCATGTCTGCATTCACATACTCACATCTTCACACATCCATATGTATCTTTATAGGCGTCTAACAATACAGTTGGCAGTAGACATGTCTTAAAGGGGGTAGAAGGAAGTATAACTTATTACCCAGGCTGCTGCCTCTCCGAATCTTGTCTTCTGATCCTGCTGTGGCTTTGGGTCTGCCAGACCTCCTTCTGTCAGACTTTACCCCAGTTTCTCACTGCCTTCTGATAGTGGGGGAGTGCACTCACTGACACACAGGCTTTCTTACAATTTCTTGTTATGATTATCTGCCAGTTCACCACTTTTCAGACTTTTTACTGACTTGACTTTTATGTACATGAGCTGCTTGAATGAATTAAATAAAACCATTAACAAAATCAAAAGAAGAAAACACTGGAGTGAACATTGTATGCTCCTTTCATGGCCAGTTATTTATCATCACTTGATAAGGATTTTCTCTCTTTCTGTCTCCAGGGAAAGTTTTTTATTCTTCCTTTTTTTATTTGTTTTTGTAATAATAATTTTCATTTTCTGGCTCATGTACATGTACTCCTCCTCTAAATTTCAGGGGTAGATTCTCCGTGGCAGTAGACCGTGTAACTGAGAGCATCACAGCAAACCTTCTGCTTGGACGGTTGTGGTAACCCTTGTAGATTTTCTGTGTTAACTACAATTAATCTTTTTTACAACCTGGAAGAAAGTTTTGCTTCCAGAATTTACTGCTCTTTGATTGCACCTATTTTCCCCTCCACCACTCTAATATTCCCTGCGCCACTGGCTGCGCTACAATTGATCCATTTTAAATTAAATTCTGCACCTTTTTTTTTATTATTTATAATAACACCACACATTGACTCATCTAAACATCTTTTTCAGTCTGACAACATGATAATTGTATCTGCAATTTCCTGGCACATATTTATCTCCATCAAAATGCTTTGACAGTCTATGACTGAAAGGAAAAGAATGAGCATTCAGACGTGTCTGAGGCTTTAATTTGAACAAATATTACCATATTCCAGAAAAATAAAAACATACATGAGCTAACTAGTGAACATTCCTCTTCATCTATATTTCTATTAACAAGTTATTTTAATATGAACGCTTTGAAACACCAGCATACAATAATAGTTATGAGCCTAAAGGAAAGGAAAGCGTGCAAACTGTTCCACTCTGATCATGTGCCAGCATGCAGTGAACGATCCTGACAAGTCGCAGTAGGCAAACTGACTGCGTGTGTTTGGACTGTGGAAGATAACCAGGCAGAAATCCACAAAAAAGTGTCTGAATTTCACACATGAAGATCCTACACATTCTCTTAACCTTGATAATCGTTGGAAATGAGATTTTCCTCCGCCTTCTTCCATGACTTTGTTGATGGGATTAGTCAATAGCAAATAAATATGTATTTAACATTCCAAAGATGTCTTGATTTGAGACAATTTTTGGTCACCTGCCTAATCTGATTATTCAGTTGTTTCTTTCAGCTTCAGTTTTACAGCAATTAATAAGCTGAAGTTACTAAGAGATTTATGACATATAACAGATTTGTGACAGATGCATAAAGTTTCTGAGACATTCAGAATGACTTTATGATAAGAAATTTGATCAAAATCCTGTCGAACACAATCTGATTCTTGTCTTCTGCCCCTTAATGGATAACACAAAGCAGAGGATTACACCATAAGAATTTTAACATGTCACATGGTAAATATGGGTAAATGTCCCTAAAAAATTTTTTGTTTTCCAGATTTTGTTGAAGGGACACATAAAGACCTGATAACAGATAAAAGGATTTTCTTTTCTGAGAACCATAATAATATCTGGGAAAATAAACATCTGTGAAAAACAACACCTCAGTGGGAAAAAGTTTGCAGAAGAAAATGGCTAAAAGTTTGAACAAATCCAGGCAGGTTAAAACAGGATATACTTCACTGTTAATGGATATAAAAGGCACCATCTTTATTAACTACTTAGCTTGATGTAGTTCAACTAGTGTGTTTCTTTTTTTTAATCTGTTTTATTGGCTATTACTGAATATGAAAAGTAGTTAAAGATCAGAGAAACATTTGAGGAAATGGAATGTTATATATATCTATAAACTTCACACAAAAACCTAAATGATTTAGGTTTTATATTTCTTAACTTTTGTCCGTGGTGGTCAGTGTCAGGTGTGCACAGTGTGTTTGTCAGTCAGAGTTTATCTGAGACAGCTGTCAGTCTATTGTTAGTTATAGTTATTTTCTGCCTTCAGAAAGTTTCTCTTAGACGACACGGCACAAAGCTGTCCAAGTAGCACCAAGCTTTGTAATGCCGCAGATATCCTAAAGTTCTGTTGTTTCTGGTTGTTTTTATCTGGTATCCCCCTGCGCCACAGTTGTTTCAACACAACAGGTTTTGCTAAAGTAGACAACTGAGTTTTAAAACATTTTGTGTGTCTTTTATTGTAGCTAACAATAGATAGTCTCCATGTGTAACTGCAAATTAAGCGTCTATTTAAGGAAATGTGAATAAAATGTAAATTGAGGACATGTGCTTGTCTGCATGCATGAATCTCAGTTAACAGCCCATAATGGCAATGTCATTGTTCTGCAGATGAGGTGAGAACAGCCCATTAAATGTCAGTCTGCTTATGCCTCCCTCTCTCAGGGCCCCGATAGGGCTCTTCTCATTGCAGACCTGTTTTTGGAGTAATGCCACAGATGGTGATGAGCCTGTGTAATCCCTGTAGATTTCCACGGTTTATAAACAGCAAGACAAGCAGCAGGTCCCACCGATCTGAACAAACACTTCTAAATCAGGAGGTGTTTATCATGCCTGTTTGGGGTGGAGGTTGTAATTATTGCAAACAAGAGCAAACATGCAAAGAGAAATGGATTTCACAGATGTAATTGATTGGGGGAAAGGCAGAAGATTCAGTCGATGTAACCTGCAGCCCATCAACCCACCCACCCTCTCTCTGCCGGAGGATTGCACGATACTATTAGGTTTATCATACTTTACAGCACCTGATTTATAGCATTCAAAGTGATGCAGGCTGCACTTCATTTCCTGGGGCTACATCTGAAGAAAATAATCTTGAGCACAGCTGAAAATTGTGCATTGTACCTCAGCAGACAAGACGTTTCTCGCGCACAACAGTCATGGCCACGAATCTTACCTTCAATAAACACACAGAAAGGCTGAGTGTGTATTGATAATTGACAAACTTCTTTGTAAAATGAGATGCTGAAGATGCTGAGAGTAACATCAGTGTTTGCTTTCAGCCTGACAAAAGGATCACAGCATCTTGATGCCTTATCCCTTCAAATAATGCTTTTTTTTTTTTTTTTTTTTTTTTTGTCAGGAAAGCTCCTTTCCCATCTTAGCAGACAACAATTAGAGGATAGAAAAATCTGGTTTCATCCTTGACAACTTTTAATTTCACTTGGAGAACTGAATAAAAATGAACCACTAATGAAATGTGTCAAATACATTTTTTGGTCTTTTTTTTATTAACACAACACAACTTCATACTGCACATACATTAAAAGTATAAAAAGAGCATATTTAAAAAAAATCCATTTGTGGGAGCTTTACACGCATAAAAAATCTTCCCGTTTCCCGTTTTAGTGTTAAAAAACAGGTTTCACGTTAAGCATGATTTTGTTTTTGTGTTTCACCTTGTTTTACAGCAACTAGAGAGTCATCTAAAATTAGCAGCACAGTTTGAGAAACAGCAGGTAGTGCACCACTCTGATAGACTCTGGAGGTGAATTAGCCATTAGCTGAAAAGGCTATTTCACCTCTAAACCAGATGTCTTTGTGAAAGTGGAAAAAAGTTCAATTTAACACTGAGAACAGTGTTAGCAGATATTTAATGCATCCAAATGATTGAGTAAAAGTTTCGCTGTAAGTAATTTAGCCCCCCCCCCATTTTGTATTAAAATACGGCTCAGTTCAACTTATTATTTGAGGCCATAACTTATTGATCTCTGGTTAAATTAAATTAAATTAAATTAAATTAAATTAATTTGAAATTGAAATTGACCTCATGGGGCCATTCCAGTATGGGATGACTCCTGTAAAGCCCAGTTTTGATGGGCTACTCACTGACTGATTGTTGAGCAGATATTTTTTTTTACACTGAAAAAATTAAGAGGGTGAAATCAACGAATAAAAAAAGGCATTACACTTTAGCTACAAATGGCACCAGGATGCAGGACAACAACCAGAGGATGTTTGAGTGACACGGCCCAAAATTTTAAAACAACAAAAACACAAGTACACTTTTGATTTTTGTCTCACCATCAAAGTTGGACATTAGCAGGCTGTGAAATTGTCAGTGGGGTAGTTGGCTTGACCAAAAACATCATTATAGAAGTGGATTCTTGTGGAGCATCTATTAGCCTGAATGTGTTTCCTTACATACCATCACTTATTTATATCAGTTTATTTTACTTTGATGTCAGCAAAGCCTGTAATTGCGTGTACCTCAGTCATCATGTTTCCTTGTTGAAATTTTCATTTATGTATGAATTATAAATTAGTTATGCATAATGCAATGATGAAAATTCCACTTTTTGCTGAAAAACAAGTCTTTTAAAAGTTCATCTTCTTCTTTTTCAATTACTCTCGGTGGTAACTAATAAGTGTCTGATGCGTATATTCAGCGAACTCACTGGAAATTCAAACTACATAATCAGACCTTATTTGTGTTGATGACAATGTATAACACCTCCAACATGCATCCTTCTGTTTGGGCTGAGATGTTTTACTTTCAATGGTTAGAAAAGAGCTTATAAGCCATTCTCTTAAAGCCACAGCAGTGGATGCCAGCTGTCAGCTCAAGGAGGAAGCAGTGAGTGCAGAGGCCTGTAGGGAAACAGGTACAGTTTTGTGCACTGGGAGGAAATGGGTCATGTTTTGAATCTGACCACATACAACCTTACTTTTTTTTGTGCAGGCTCACATTTGGCTTCATCTAGCTTGCAGAGACAGAAATCCGTGCAGAAATGACACTGAGTTGACACCACGGGATTTGAGAATTAATTAAACCTGATTATTAAGGCTTTGAGTTACAGTGGAAGAAAAGAGAAAACCTTGACAGTAAACAGCACTTATTACCACCACTGGGAACACATTTTCCTTCCCTTGCGTTGGAATGCTCTATAGCATGATCAAGAAGAAAATCAAAGGAAGCTGAACCGTTTCATAGTTTGCTGTAGAAATATCTTTCAGAATACTTTCTATTAAATTTCTGATGAAAAAAAAAGAGAGAAAGCATCGCAGACGTTGAAGTTACTCTGTTTTTGCTGTATCTTTGAATGCTAATTAGTTTTTTTTTCTTTTGTTTTAAATTTCCATGAAGTCTTTTAATACAAAGTCCAATCAGTGTTTTCTGTGTGTGTGTGTGTGTGTGTGTGTGTGTGTGTGTGTGTGTGTGTGTGTGTGTGTGTATGAAGGTGACAGAAACAGAGGGGAGAAGAGAGGGAGAATATGATATCAATACTGAGATTTACTCGGTAGGGAGAGGATGTAGAGGCAGAAACTGGCACATTGAAAAGATTGGCAGCAGGGAACAGATGGTCAGGAGGAGAGAGGAAACATGACCAGGATGTGTAGTTATGCAAAGATAAGCAAAGGAGGTGCTGAGAGTGCTGATGAGCTCTGAGACCCTGGCATCATAATCCTGGGTGCAGAGCAATCCAAGTATCGAAACTTTTGGTAGCAAATGAGACAGCAGACAAAGTTGTCCAACACCTCCACAGCATGACACTCCATAATGAACGTGACTTGTTTTCTTCTCCCGCCAGATGTGGCACCACTCCCTTTCATTCTTGACTGACGAGCTGCTTTAGCTTTGTACACAGCATTTAGATGCTATATAACAATAGACATGACAGATATAATATCAGGACCAGTTAGGTCAAGGTCACAGCTGTTCAACCTGCTTTGGGGAATATTCTTTATTGATGTGGATGTTCAAACTTACACAGTATTTTCTTCCAGAGATAAAAAAAAAAACAACTATCATAGCAGTAGCTGTGTCTCAACCTGAATCCTTTGTTCAGTGCAGGTCCTAAACAGCCACATACTAATAAGGTTTGTTATTGCAGGGCGATGTAATGACAGTAAACAATAGTGACTTTCACAAGCATGTTAACAAAACTGAGACAGGGGGAGGGGGGGCTTTAAACCTTAGTGTTAATCTTGTGCAGTTCCACAACAAAATTATTCTGACCTCGATAATCGCCAAGTGAGAAATCCACCACGGGCAGCTAAATTCTGAAATCAGCCCATTTTCCATGCAGTGGTCTGTGAGAACACCAGCTGCCATGGGCTATCATGGACATGAGCCCGAACACAAAGCTTTTACTCTGCAAAGGGTGCTACGTTGGTATTAGTATAGGCATGAATGGGAAGATAAAGAATATGCAGCCGTGCATATTCACAGCCACCTCACAGAGGTTTTTTTTTGTGCCCTTGAAAAGATTCTGTATTCGTGAATGTTAGGGGGGACAAAAAAAAAGGCTGGATTTGATTCGGTTATTACAGCTTTTGACAACTGTGCTGTGCCGTTATGATACTGTGGTTGCAACACATTTCTGCTCAAGATGACTCATCTTTCTGTGGAAGTCAGAGGAAAAGAAAAAAAAATTTGGAGGTCTGCTGTGTCACCATGCATATTTAACATTTGATTTGCAATTAAGTAGCCAGGCTTAAGTTCAGGAAAGTTAATCCTTGATGAGATTTAAGCAGTAAAACATGTTGTGGCTCTGTGCTTGCTATACTTGTTAGCGTTTACACATGAAATAGTTCTGAAACTAACACTATCTAGAAGCAAAACGGAAAAATACCTTAGCTTATTTGGAATCTGAAGGCATGCTTGTCTTTTAGGCAATAACGTGTAAATATTTATACACTTCTGTTTAGTAAGAAAAATCATTATGTATTTAAAACCTCTTCAAGGTTTTGCCTTGTAGTTTTTGGAATGATATTTTTTTCAGTCTTGAGCGGCAGAATGTACTGCAGGTGAACATAGTTTAAATGGAGAACATGGTTGTCCTGGAGCCTGTTTCAGCTTGCTTAGTTGGATGCTTTACTTTTTTTGTGGAGAGAAAAAAAATTCTTTCAGGCTGAGCCATTAAATGTACTCTGGTTATTGTATAACTTGGCAGTGGTCTCTAATCTGACTCACCCACTTACTATACAGTCTACTGCTTATTCAGTTTTCAGCTGTAACTGAATCGCATCTCTGATGTTGACTTTTATGTGAAAATGGAATTACTATTTACTTTACATCTTACACCGGCGTTGTAAAGAGCCTCAAAGCCAGTTATCTGTAAAATCTTAAAAAAGAGAGTCAAGTCTGCTGATTCTTGCTGATGTCTTTCTTCCAAACACCTGGACACTCCAGCCAACTGCCAAAACCTCAGCTTTAATAGAGGTGCTCATGCATGGTGATGATGAGTTCATTAAGTACACTAGATTAGCAGCACCTGGCTGCTCCTTAGCCTCTTATTCCAATTTTTTATTCAGATGTTGCTTCAGTATTTTTTCTTACTCTCAAATAAATAAATAATGGCAGTGTTTAATATGTCATGTGTATGGTTATAAGGTTATGTTAACCCACTGTCTCTCAAATAGGAGTACATATACGCCTGTGGACACACTCCATGAGATAAAAGAGAAATAACAAAAAAAAAAAAGAGTTCATGCAAAATTTAATAATCGCGTAACAAATATTTCAATAAAATATAAAGTATGTTCCTAATCTAAAATTTATATTGTTTTTTTTTTATTGCAGCAAACTCAGGTCACATACAGGATTTTTTGACACATCATGACTCATAACAGATAACACCGTCCTGTCAATCACTTGTCAGTTCAAAAACTTTAAACGTGTTGCAGCAACGCTGCTGAAAGCACAGAGCCAAAAGCTATTGGTGAAAAGAAGAACCAGATGAACGGCAACACACTCAAGTCAAATCTTATGTGGCGACAAACTGGCTAATAGCAGCACGAAACCAGCACATCTCCAGCTGTGGTTTTAGGAGGAAAATGACTTAATTCAGGTCATCACAGGACATGATGTTAAAAGCCTCCACCACATCATCAAAAGCCCCGGCTTCTTCTGTGGTTTCTTTGCTTGTGGCTGAGGCAAAGCAAACAAACAAACAAACAAACAAACAAACAAACAAACAAACAAAACCTTTTATCCTCCAGAAGTGATCCTGGATGAAAAACACAGCAAAAACATGCAAATCCATATGATAATCTGACAGTTTAGGACCGATAAATGTAGGAAGATAAACTGGATGTTTAAGCGTGGGTGGAAATCATGGATACGTTGCAACAATATTTACGAACACATCCTGCTACACAAAAGTTTGTAGGGATAAACAGCATCTTCATTGTGGTAAACAGACTTTTCCATGCCTAAGTTTTTCAGTGATTATAAAGGGTTCGCCATGAATTTGGTCACATTCAACATGTTTGAAGTGTGTTTTTCTGAAATGTTTTCTATCTTAATGTTTCTTTAGATACAAATGATACATTCTTGTTTCCAACCAAAAAGGCTTTACATCAATACTCTGAAAAATTACTGCACAAACATTGCTGAAAAAAGTTTGAGAAACACTGTGTAAAGTAGTAAGAGCCAGATGATATTCTTCTTCTTCTTCTTAAATTTGGGTGCAGAGAAAAAAGTTCTATAGTTTCGCTAAGTGTCAGCATGTAAAACAGCAACAGTCATGGAAATTAGTATGAAATTATTAAAGAGTTAAAGATTTCCTGCATGACTGTGTGGCATTACTTAAACCAGTGTTGCTCAAATGCGGTCCTCAGGCCCTCCTGCCCTGCATGTTTGATAGGCAACCCTATATTAACACACCTGAATGACATAAAGGCTCATTAACAGGCTGCAAAGAACTTGATGATCTGATGATCAATGATCTGACTCAGGTGCTTTGGAGCAGGGTCATGTCCAAAACATGCAAGGCAGGGGGGCCTGAGGACTGGAATTGAGAAACACTGATTTAAACCTACAATGTTTTCTGATCACTCTTCTGCTTGTTAACAAGCAGCACAACTTTAGCAGCTATTTATTTGGAAAATGGTCATCAAAGCATGGTTTATATCTCCAGACATGTTATCTGAGAGATGAATTCTATGAAACATATATGAAGACATTTTCATAGAGCGCTGACTTGCAGTGTCCCATGAATAAGATCATAAAAAGATGGAATTGTGTTCCCTCTCACCATAATAACAAATATTACTCTTACAAAAAAAAAAAAAAAAAGCAAAAAGAACACAAAAATCTCTACACACCCTTCAATTTTACACTTTAGGAAACTTGAGAGTGAAGCCTTTATTTCCCAAATGGAACCCCTGCAGGGCCAAAAAGCAGAAAGAAAAAAATATATGTGGATTTATCAGATTCTAAATAATAAAATAAAATAAATTACCACATAAGAAGAAAATCGGTCTTAACTTTGAATCCTTTAATAATTGCCTTCATATTGCTTGACTGGCACCAAAAATCAGTCCACGTTGTGATTTAATGTTAAAAAATTACCAGTGCATAAAAATATTCTGTTTATCTGTTTCTATCATTCACGTTGGTCCTGAAATGGTCCGTACAGGAAGAGTTCTCTTTTGATTAACAAGAAGGATTAAATGCTATCAGTGATGGACTTCATGCATATTAATGAAAATTATACCATTTGTTTGAATTCTTTTTCCTGCATCATGCAGGCTTGCAATAACTCAGAGCCATTTGATATTGTATGGTGTCTTAACAGGTAGTTGGAGTTCTCAAGTGTGGATACTGACCTTGTTAAAGCTGGCAGTGCACACAACTGGGCATTTTAAATGATACAAAGAACAGAATGCAATGCAATAAAAATCCCCAGAGATACACGTAAAGGGGAAGGTGCTTCTCTGCATTACAGATCTGTGTCAGCACTCTGTGTTCCTCTGTTGAACCCACATGGTCAATAAATTCTCGCTGTTAAAAAGGTGCATGAGTAGAATTCTATTCTCAAAGATCTAATGAAATGACGAGAAACTGACCTTCAGGACACAAGGGATTGATTCTTTACCCTCATCCTCATGGTAATTGGCTTTGTATAGTTCTGCTCCGAATTATAAGTGAGTTGTAAAGAGAATGTATGTCACACAAGAGCACTCAGTCCTTCAAGGTTTACAGTTCAGAAAGGCATCAATGGCTCCGCTGGGATTAGAGATGCGAATGCATGGCTCCAAGTTAAAAGGCTAAAACGCAGCATCAGCACACACCGCTGAATGAGAGTGCATCTAAGTAAAAGGTTCCTGTTCAGCTCATTCTGATTAAAAGCATAATTGATTACAGCATGCAAAAACCTCCCCAAAAAACAACAACAAAAAAACAAAAACAAAAAAACAATGCATTAATTTATTTCTGGCAATGAAGATAGTGATCCGGCTGATGGCTTGTTTCGATAATGAATTTTGAGGATGTGTCGTGTCTGTTGAGTCCTGCTGAGAGAGAAGCCAGCGGTGTAGGCCAGCCTATATTTTTAGCAGCACATCTTCTCTCTGGTGGTGCGGCCAGGTCAGCAATTTGATTTGAAGTGGGAGAAGGCCACTGTGCAAAATTGAACCAAATTCACCCAGCAGAATGTTAAACCATGTGTAAAATCCTTGCGATCGGCTTAGAAAACGATCTCAGGCTGGAGCTCCCCCACCCCCACCACCACCACCACCTCTGTCTTTAGGGATGGTCACACACGTTTCCCTGCACTTCATGGGAACCTTTGAAGGAAGAGGGATGTCCAGGAGTCCATTAACCTCCCCTGTGCCTGTGCGCTCATTCCTGACATGCACCCAGAGACCAGGTCATGACCTCTGAGAGAGCATCCCTGTTTTCACACAACATGCACAAACCTTCTTCTTTTGATTTCTACATGATGTTCTTGTCAGAGCAGATCAGGTATGTTGATGTATTGTAAGAATTCCAAAGCGATCAGTGGTGATTTTGCAGTGATGATTATTTTGAGTAAACGTTTACTTCAGGCTTGTTTACCAGGTTATAAAAACAGTTACAGCTATGAAACACATTTCAGACCAGCACTAAACTCTCAGATCTTTGCACATATTTTCATTGGCTGCATTAAATCAAAATGATCATGTTTGCACTTGTACAGTTTAGACTAACACTAATACAAAAACTGAAATAGGGATCATCATGATTTTTTTTCCATAAAAAGAGGTTCCCATCTTTTGTTCCTATGTTGTTATTAGATTTAAAAAAATGGATATTTTATAAGGGGGCCTTTAAACTCTTGCAGCAGCTTGTCGTGCTGTGACATTTGCAGAAATTGTCCAGATCACAGAATATCTATGCCTTTAAAAAAAAAACAAAAAAACCCCCAAACATATAGATGAAGGCTAAAGAAAATAGCTGCGCACACAGTGTGATTGTTTGCCAAAGATCAGAAGTATTTTCTAGGTGTTTTCCATTGGTGAAGCGTCTTCATTAGTCAAAGATCGTGGGCGGGACTCTTGCTCTCTGCAGCGAGTCAAAGTGAAAGGCAATAAAGGGAAGCAGGAGCTGCACTTTCCACGACGAGCATCTCTGCCGTCCTGCTTCACTACAGTCATCACTGCCTCACTGATCTGCCAAAATACACAGGGACTTCTTGAGTTCATCAATGCAACTCCGGTCAGCCAGAAACTGCGCCGTTTAGCCGGATAAGTCCACCTTGTGAGAGGAGAGAAAAGGAGAGAAAAAGAGAAAAAGCGTGTGGAGTGTTGACGTGAAATTGTGAAGGAAAAAAAAGAGAGAAGAATATGATTGTCAAGCAGCACTTGATCTTCATCCTTTACAGCCTCTGTGCAAGCGTCTTTAAAGGTGAGCTCTGGATGTTGTGCTGTTACAGACGGGCGTGGTGTGCGGGGAGGTGGTGGCTGCCTGAAGTGTAAAGATCATTTGTGATCACCGCGCACGTGAGTGCAAGTTACATATTCAGCGCAAAGGCAGTTGATTGTCTAGTAAAAAAAAAAAAAAAAAAAAAGAAAAAAGATGTGTGTTTGCGCAGCAGTTTGGCTGCAGCACGCACGGCCACGGCTGTCAGCTGCCTGAGCCGAGTGTGCAGGAATGCCTGGAAGTTGGGTTGTGCGGCGCAAGGGAAGGCACAATGCGGCTGCACAAGTTTCTCTATCCGAGACAACTTGGATCTCTCCTCTCTTTGTGATTAAGTGACTGATCAAAGCAGAGGATGCGCGTGACTGTACTATAGCACAGGGTTTCTGTCTTCAACCCATCAGGTTGTGTCCTCCTGAAGCTGACAGATGCAGAAAAGGTTACAGTATAGCTGATGGTGTGCGTGTTGTTTGCTGAGTCTGTTATTACTGAGTGGATTTCTTTCTTTCCTTTTCTTTTTTAAAAAAAAAAAACACAAAGTCGAGTGTATTATTTAAATCGTGATGATCATTCTCAGTTAGTGAATTTTCATACATTTATATTGAGCAAAGGTTGTATTGAGAACCATATGCTTCCAGCATGTTTACTGTGATCTGTGTCCTAAGTGTAGGCAGAACAGTGTCTGCCTGTGTGCGTAATGGGAGCTCGTTCTCTTGGAGTGCTGCTATGCATTAGACACAGCGTCGTGCACATTGAAAGTGGGCTGCTGCGGATCAAGGTAAGGCTGAACGTGTGATGCCTCAGCGGCTTGCCACTGATGTTTCCCCAGGACAAGAGCCCATCTCCCCGCAGACCGTCCCGCTCCTGGACATGCTTGCGCAGCCACCGCCCTATAGGCGACCAGTGCACATAAGCACTGCTGGAAGCAGTGGGGGTGCTGTTCAGTGGTTGCATGTGAAAAAAAAAAACATCAAATCAAAGCAATTCCACCAGCAGTTTATCAAAAACTTTGTCCCATGGTACTGATGACATTGTCAGTGATGACTTTAAAGATAATGATCAGTGAATAAAGTGATTATATGCATCAAACCGACGGGAATAACTATCATGATTTGAAATATTTCTGTAGAAGATGCCTGTCAGGGACACTTGAAGCAGCACAGTTCATCATATCACAATCTTCTGACTTATCACAGTCCCTGATCATAACGCCGACATTGCATTGCATTGAAACAGAACAAATCCTCTGTCAGCATCAGATAATTGGAGGAGTAACATAAGACAGGAGACACTTTTACTCCAAATAGAGATTTTATTGTGTGATTATATTTATTTATTAAATAATTAGGTTTGTTTTTGTATTAATATGCATTGCCTTTGGCCCTCTTTGCTGTCAGCAAGTTTTGGCTTCACACTTTTTCCTCATCTCGCACTACTGTCCAACATAAAACAGCGTGATGTAGTGTTCACAGCACTGACCTGACGAGACACTCAACCACATCCACCTCCCACCATGCCCCCTCAAGACATATGACTTTTTCAGGGGATTGTGATTGGAATTAAATAACCATGTGTGACTTTGCATGGTTTGTGGTTCATTAACTTCAAACTGTGCAGTGTTACATAACACCTCATTTACAGTGTTCTTAGAAAAACAAATTCTTTTCTCTTGGATAATTTTTCTGCTATTCAGGCAGCCATTTTCATCTGCTGAAGTCAGTTTAGAAAACTCAAATCTGCACTCTCCATCATATCAATACCTCCATTAAATCTTGTTCTTTTCTTTGACAGCGTCTTTAAGGATGCCGTGACAACTAAACCCACTGCTATTCATGAGCTTAAATATGTGAAGCAAAAGTGAATATCAGTCATGTTGAAACAGCACAAGAGTGTGTTTTGTAGCCTCACCATTTTTACTGAGAGCAGACCTTGAGGACACCAAAAAGAAAGAGCTCTCTAAATAGTCTGGATATAGTGAACATCACAACACAAAAGTCCAAGAGGACTTGACAATAATCGCCGTCACAGAAGTACTTTTGCAAGCATAGTTTGGGAAAAATAACTTGATGCTGAGTGAATGCAAAATGTGGCTTGCTTGGAAGGTCTTTAATTATGCAGTGGAAACATTAAGCAATGGCTTGTGAGTTATTGTTAATTTACTTTATTAGCTGATGGGAGCCTAGATGTCCAAGGTTATTATAATAAAAAAAGGAAGAAAAGAAAGAAAAATCTTGATTTTTAATGGGCATTCCATGTCCTCGTCTGGATTGTACTGCTACTTGAAATTCACAGGACTGCAGAGTCACAGTCAAAATGGTGATTTTCCTGCTTAATAATATCCTAACCGCTTAGTCCAATTAAAGGTCGTGGAGAAGCTGGAGCCTATCCCAGCAGTCTTATGGACAAAAGGCAGGGTACACCCTGGACAGCTTGCTTAATAATATATTTATTTAAATCCTATTTTGATATGAAATATCAATCACCTGAAAGATGCACATAAAGTAGTGCTCTAAAGCTTTTGAAACCATTTACCTACACTATGGCTGCTCCAGCCCGGTCCTTGAGAGCTATTCTGCAAGTTTGAGATGCATCGGTCTTCAGCACACCTGAATAAAATTGCTGAATTTCTTCATCTGCATGTCATTCAGCTCTGAATTAATTTGATTCAGGTGTTTTAAAGAAGGGTTGCATCGAACAGTTGCAGGATAGTAGAGCTCGAGGACCAGACTTGGGCACATCTGACTTTGACATAACTACCAGTTCTGACAATGACTATATTTAACAGAAAGCTAGCCCACTTTGCAAAAGGGGTGTGGTTCATGCGCAGAAAGCGAGAGCAAGGCAGAGAGAGTGTTATCTTGTTTAAGCACTGCTGCTAAAGGGCCCACTTCAGGGGCCACTTGAAATATTTATGCCATGAGGCTAAGTTTTAGACACAGAAACTGACACTGCAAATGCCCTTAAATTTTAAATCCTAGCTTTTGCTTTGCAGGAATGTGAGAAATCAAACAATAATACAAATAAATAAAAGCTAAAATCAGAAACACTCTGCAACCACCTAAAATTAGTCATGAACATAGCCTGGAAGTTTTAAATCTGCATCAGGCACATGATTCGTTACAACTGTCTGAGATGTGGAATGACTACATATTGTTTATTTGATTGATAGGACCAGAATAAAAAAAAAAAAAAAAAAAAAAAGGAAAAAACTTCAAAGTCTGCATAACAAATCCTGCACGAGTTAGGCATGTCCTGTAGGAACAGTTGTAGGTGTTACTGACACCTAGTGGCAAATCTGAAAATTGCATTGAACTGAATATTCAGCCTCACTGTTTCCTTTCAAACACGTAGGATAAACGATAGCAGCGTAATCAATGAATGAATAAATGAAATACTACATCTCTGACACTAGGGCTGCATGGTGGCACAGTGGTTAGCACTGTTGCCTCACAGCAAGGTCACTGGTTCAATCCTTGGCTGGGGAGGGGTTTGGTCAGTGCCCTTTCTGTGTGGAATTTGCATGTTCTCCCCAAGTATGCATGGGTTCTCTCCAGCTTCCTTCCACCATCCAAATCTAGGTTAATTGGTTACTCTAAATTGCCCATAGGAGTGAGTGTGAGCATGAATGGTTGTTTGTCTCTGTGTGGCCCTGCAATGGACTGGCAAGCTGTCCAAGGTGTACCCTGCCTGTCACCCAAAGCCAGCTGGAATAGGCTCCACAACCTATATTAGGTATGAACTGCTTTTTTGGCATTACTTTGGTAGCAACAGATATTGTTGCTGATATCAAAGGATCCATCCAGTTTCATATCACCTATATCAGATACAGAATTTTTCGTAAGTAAAAAAAAAAAACAAATTAAAAAAAACAAAAAACTTATTCAATCTTTTCATTTGCTTATTATTCAATAATTATTTTTTTTGACAAATTGAACCATGTGAACATTTCAGTGCAAAAACTGTTATTGGTGTTTACAACCGCTAGATATCTCTATCTCTGCTCTGTATGTTGTTGGGCCTTAACCTGCCTCCAGTTTTCTCTGATGATGAACTATTTGTGAGATATCATGCTAATTAACAGACAGACAAACAAATGAGAGAGAATATTACCTCTTTGGCGTATATAATAGGGAACAGAATCTTCTATGTGTTTACGGCCTAATCGACAGTTAAATTGCAGCGCGCCGCATCACATACTGCAGTGAGTCTGTAGACAAGACTTCAGCTTCAGCAGCTCTGTTCATGCACCATAATGCTCTGAGTCATTTCACACAGACTCATGTTTCTCCGAAAAGCAACGCTATTCCTATTTTTGCCTATATGCTTTGCTGGACTTGAATATAGAACGTTAACCTACGAAATACGATGCTGTCCAAATGTTGAAAATGTCTGTATGACAGAATAGAGAACAGGCTTCCTCCTTTTAAATTGGACCAGCGCTGTGTGAGGTACTGTGCCCTCATATGAGCATAAGTGGGACTTGTGTCAGTCTCTGAGGTGCCAGTGTATCATTAAAGCATCACAACCTGTTTCACCAAAGGCAGCTAATGAAGACACCAGACAAACTTGTCAAAGACGTTTAACAGGTAAGATGGCAGGCAGTTTGGCTGGTAATGCTAATTAGCCATGTGCTACAGCTATAGTTCCTCTTTTTGCAGATCTGTGGGCTGGATTTGCGGTCGATGGATGTTTTATCATCTTTGTTGGCCACAGTCTCTGGTTCGGTGTGATATTCCGTCTTCTCAAGTGTTTCATCTCTTTCCTTCTTACTAAGCCCAAAAAGCTCCCACACCACCAGGGGAACTTTTCAATTGTTTGAGCACAGAGCCTTTCATCATGTTTTATCTTGTCAGACGTTTTGGCAAGTACAGCCTGCAGGTGACATTTGAGCATTGGTGTGTGTTTGACCATGATGTGTGGGGGCAGTAATGAGGGCAAAGTGGAGGATAAATGAAAGTGTCTCTTTTTTGGAAAGCATTTTAATAGCTATCAACTCCACACACCGTCCAAACTACAGAGAAAGAAGCAGAGAGATAGTGGATGAATAGTTCAAAATATTTATGCAAAATTCCTTCCCTGATTAGGTAAGGAATTAAGTCTGGCTATTAAAACTCCAAAACAGTCTTTCAAGTCTCTGACAGGTCCTTTAAATACTGGTGTTCAGGGAAAACCAGGAACTTTTAACTGTAAAGACACTTAGACATCTCTTGAACAAATTATTGAATATGTTAAAGAAATGTTATAACACCAAAGAAGAAGAAGATGACCATTCATTCATTCATTCATTCATTCATTCAATCATTTCAATTAATGGTGGCTGGGAAAGAGCCTGATAGTCTGTTACACCCTTTTAATTTGTTTCTTGATGCAGAAATGGATGGAAAACCTGCTGGATTGGGACCTCGTAAGACTGAGTTGAATACCCCTGCTGTAGTATATCCCAGCAATCACTGGGCAAGAGCCAGATAAACCCTGGACAGGTTGCCTACCTAACTAACCCTAACCTGGTCCATGACAGAAGTAATGACCAGCAGATCCACATAGGTCGTAGTCCTCAGAAAACATGATGTATAGGATATCTGAAACAATATCATATAGTGCTAATTTATAAAATTTTTGTAAAGTATGCCATGCTTTTTAAAAAAAAAAATGCCCACAAGTTCATTTAATTTAATTTGCGTTTCAAGTGAATTTATCACATGACATGTAAGTTGCTTTGGTTAACAGTATCTGCTAAATGATAAAACAGAACAGAATAGAATAGAACAGAAATAAAAAATAAAATTGACAAATGATTCTTCCTAAATATTTATAAATCAGTTGATTTTTATCATCCTATCACATATATGCACTAATGCACCACCATGTTATCTGTTAGCTTTGTAATACTGTGTGGTCATGTGGCCGTTAGCACGGTCACCTTCTGGTCAGAAGCGTCCTGGTTCAAACCTCGCCTGGAGCTTTTTTGTGAGGGAATTGTTCTCCTTGTGTCTTCCTGGGTTTTCTTTGGGCTTCCTCTCATGGTCCAAAAACATGCCTGTTTGGTAAGTAGTGATTCTAAATTCTCCATAGGAGTGAGCACGAGTGCTGTCTTTGTGTGTGTGTTGTCCCTGCGATGGACTGGGAACCTCTCCAGGGTGTGTTCTGCCTCTCACCTGGTTGACTCCAGCTTTTTGTGATCCTTTACTGGAAAAGGGAGTATAGAAAATAGATGGATGGAACCCAACCTCATGACAAAATGTCCACAGTGTAAAATTTTGCGTTTTGGCAATAAAGGCTTATGAATTAGTTAACACATTTTCCTTACTGCTTAAAAAGCTTCAGGTTTTATTCATGGATGTGTTCTTCATGTGTTCCTTCATCGAGATTTCCCCACATCTCTCTGATGTTTATATTTCCATAAATACTTAGAAGAAAGAAGAAGAAATTGTTAAAAAAACATGAACCCACAGACCACAATGCGAGATGAAGCTATTTTAAAACACCACCTGCACAATCCTCTTTACAGTCATTACATCTTTCTATCTTCCCTCCCAGTTGTACTGAGCTCCTGATGCCAGTGGTAGGTTAGGATTTCAAATGATGTCATTAGGGATATAATATATGTTGCAAAGCATGTTTCCATCACACAATTTATAGCCTTGGACTGTGTTGCTATTATATATAGACATCTATTTTACAGATGTTCTGGTAAAACTGAGGTGTTTAAAATGAAAGTTTTTTATTTCCTGCACTTTCTCCGCTTAACGCCATGTGCTCAGGCTGAGCGAATGTTGCTACATTGCTGCCTTCTGTTTATATAAGGGGTTGATTCAAGAACTTTTTTTTTTTCTTTTTAATGACAGTGGAGTCCATAACTGTGTCAGAGCTTGCATAACTAGTACATAAATGTGTCTCCTTTTTGTTGCTGCTGTGCTGATTGGCCTGAATATGTCCATTTCACACTGGTTTTAAGTTTTGTCTCAGAGTTTTATGATGAATCTTTCAAAGATTTTGATTTAATTTACATGAGAAAATCTTCAAATGGTCAACACTTTTCTATGTTAATCATATTGGTTAAATATAAACCATTAAACTCTCATCTCTCATTTAGACTTTGTGGTGCAATATTTTTTTTAACCTGCTTCTTAATTCAGACTCAGAATGACCATGAATTTGCTACGTTTTCACCAACAAAATTTAATAAATTTTTTTTTCGCTTAAACAAAAGATTAAAATAATTTCGAAACGACAATTTACTTTATTAACATTTTACTAATTTTTCAAACTTTAAAAAGATGCAAACACAAGCCAACAGACAGATAATATAAAAAAAAAACAAAAAAAAAAACATGGAGACTGCATGCATTCACATCAATGAATCTATTAAACATGAGAAATAAATAATCGTCATTTAAATTTAGAATTTTTAAAAGTAAATTTCTGACATCAAGTAAGTCAGATAAACACTTTGAATTTGGCAACAAAACAAACATACAAACAATCAAATTAAACATTTCACAACAACAATATAATGATGGAGAATTCAAATTAGATGTAGCATGTTAGCTTATCTTGGCTTCCAGTTGACTGGATAAAAAGCATGAAAACTTTTATAGAATACACTGAAGAGGACTCATCCCCACCATTAGAATGCCTGATTCCAGCAGAACTGAACATAAATATGAATAACCATCTTGCCTGCACAGCGGGTTTGTCATTTTAAATGTACTTTAGGGTAGATGTTGCTGCACCATTTTTTCCTTTTTTGTGTAAGCTTGTGCTCTGTTTCAGTTTGGACCTTGGTGCTCTGGGAATCTTTTGACATTAATACATGCTAGACTCAAGCAAAAGTGAACCATAAAGTGCCACACACTGTGAGACACAGGGAGCTGGTGAGATGTATGCCTGAGCACATCTCCTGTGGGTTAGAATAATCAGTCAGTAGGAATAAGCTGGCTGAGCTGACGACAAGGTATGGCAGAGGAAGGAGGTTTACATTCAAGGATACCCGTTCCCCACCGCTGAGGTTAGCTTATCCTTACAGAATGTCTGCCAGCTGCCAAGTGCTGGCTCTGGTGCCGTGCTGTATGCCACCGCAAATGATAATCCAGTAAAAAGGACCAATATGCTCCAAAAGAGCCACTGCTGCCCTTCTTGCATTCTGTTGACAGATATACATCTGTAGGGATAAGCCTCAAGCCAGACGCAAATGTGCTCAGACAACTAGGGAAGGGGCTTTAAGATTAGCTGCTCACTGCCTCAACTGTGCGCAGCATGCTGTCAGTCTCCCTTTGCTATGCTCTTTGTCATAGCACTTTTACACCCCATGCCCCTTCTGAGTGAGTAGAAGCTTAGCAATGAAGCTGATAGACTGTAAGGGCAATTACACCATTGGAGATTATTTTGGTCCATATATGAGGGGATAAAAGGTCAAGAGATTTTTCTTCTTGCCAAGAAGACTGTCTTAAGATACTCATGATAAGTTTAATGCCACAATTAGTCACACAGAAAAGTGGTTAAACCTGTGGTTGCTTCAATCTCAGGCTTCTTAAGAGGCCCCCGTGTTTGCACACATGCAGCGTGTGTCAAACATGAAACAAAATGTACATGGAGAGCCATTGTCTCCGACATCCCTGGCAATATGTCTCAAGATTTACTGCCGACTTTTACAGCTGGGGAAAAATGTTCTTATTCTGCAGCAAAAAAGTTTTGATCATTTGTAACCCTGCTGAATACTGGATTGGATGTTTGCATTGAAGGTTATTGTCTTAAGGCAGCACACACTGCAACTTCTGAGCAAATCATAGATATAACATGCCTGAAAGAAGACAACGGTGGAAGCTAGAGAGAGCCAGCGCTTGAGGATTATTCTTCTCTGTGGTTTGGGTTAGAGTTTATCTTTTGGATTTATTTATAAGATTCTTATTGTCAATGACAATATTCCCAAACTAAATTAAAACAACAATTATGTTGACATACAGTGCACATGTTGATCAGAGTTATAATAGTATGTAAAACTTGATTATTACTGAGTCCCTGAAAATACAATGAAGCATCTAATTGTGAGCTACATTTTCTACTTGCAGAATAATAACAGTTAAAAAAATATCCAGCTTATTCAAAAGAAATCTAAAGTATGACTCAGATATTATATCTGTAAAGTCAGTGGAATATGAAACAATAATGATAAATTTTGTTGAAGTAGACTGCTGGGCTGTTGAAAAGATGGTAGGCGTCTGTACTGTAAGAGTTTTTAAAAGGTTTTTTTTTTTTTTTTTTTTTTTTTTGCGTTCCCTACATTACAGAATTGTGTCTGAAATGAAGCTTATACTTGCCGTTTGCAGTGTTGACCTTTACCATTCTCTCCTGGCCTTCATCTCTTTTGAAGTGTGTGCCCGACTATGGATGAGCCCTTGAATCTCATTTACCTGGTGTGATGATCTCCCCTTTCTCCTTTTGCTGTAGTTGCTGAGCAAAGTTAATATTTTTTTCTTTAGAAATTACTGCAGTACACCGTTCTTTGACCCAACAGGCATGTCATCTGCAAAACTAATTTTTTTCACAGCGGGTACTTGTACTGTCTGCAGTTCACATAATTCAAGTTTTCTGTTGTCTTTCAGAACGTTTTTTTTTATTAAAATGATTTCCACATAAAGCAAATGTTTGTGAAAGTAGTCTGTATTTGCTTAAAAGAAGAGTCAGTGAAAAGAGAAGTGTGCCTTCTTTTTGGGAATGTTTGGAAGTATTCCAAATGTAAATGAATGTCTGAGGTGTGATTACAACTAAACATATAAAAAGACTTGGACATGCTTTTTTAAAGAGTGATATTGGGTCTCTAGACCTGTTCTTAAAAAAAGGGCAAAAAAAAGGTGTAATTTTTGCACGCTTTGTCATGTGTTATTAACTATTTTTGCAGTTTTGCATCACATTTCATGCGATTAGAAAGAATATCACACCACTAGCTGTTAAAGCAACTCTACAGAGCTGTTTTTAAAGACATAAAATGATAAATTATATTTGAGTAACAAGCAAAAAGTGCACTATTCATATCTCATATTTATCAGTAGGTCGTGTTAAATGCAGTTTGCAATAAACATATTGTGATTATCTAATATTTTATGCATATAGGATCACGCCTGTGTGTATGGTGTATTTATACCATGTATACCATGGTTAGTGATGAATCCAATACCAAATGTCCATTATTTTCATATATATATATATATATATATATGCACACATAGTTTGGCACGTTAAATCACTGTAATATCAGTCAATTACCATAGCAACTTGTTAATTGACTGATCCAGATCAGCTGGCTTTTAAGAGGCAAATGATAGAAACGTACTGTAGCTTAACAATGGTGTTTTAGTATAACAAGTACATTGAGGCCAACATGAAATAGTTCCTGTACTTTAGCATATTGAGCAAGTTTTGTAAGAAAGAAGTAAACATTTGTTGTAAAATGTTTACGGCGCATGACGTTGTGGTGTTCTAGACTCCGTGTTGTGCATTATAACTATGTAATGCACACCCCCTTATTGTTTAATCCTTACATATATATCAATAAGTAGATCTATCAACAAGGTAACAGCATTAGAAAATGCTTGGTGATTTAGTTCAGATTGGATGTCATGCTGGTGGAAGCAGTGATGAAGGCAGAGATCAGGTTGGACCCTGGAGTCTAAATGCAGGGGGTGGATGAGCTGAGATAAGAAGGCAGGGACTTCCAATGAGGACTCCTGGGTCTCAGATAGAGGTGAAAATTGGGAGAAGGTGGGTTGCACAAAGGTCCGTCTAGAATGAGAATGACAGAGCAGAAGAGAAATTTAAAGAATGGAGAATTGATTGATTGGCTTGAGAAAAGAGCATGCAGGAAGAACATCAGGGCAAAGCAGTGACATCAAACGTAGAATGAAATGAATTTAACAGTGTGGAAAGCAGAAGTTACAAAAGTAACAAAAGGAAACCTCCATGAAGATAGGCTGTTGTGAGGAAAGAAGCCTTTTTTGTTAAAATAATGCAAAAGTTATGTTCAAAGGCAAATAAAAATAAAGTAATCCACTTTCCTGTCCTCAGCTATAAGGTAATAAATTACAGGTAAGATTCATAATCATATGCTTTGCATATTTTTTAATTTTTTAACAAATTAGGTTGGACTGGTCCCCATTTTCACATGATAATTTCAGTTTTATTTAATAAAGATTTCAATTGGAACAGATTTTAATGTGTTCTTTAGTTTTATCAGTAAATGCATGGTTCTGTGTTTTAGAGCAGTGATGATAGGGATAGAGGTTGTGCAGTTCAAAAGCCAATGGCATTTAGTCAATCTTAGCTTTGAGCACTTATAAGACACATGCCGGTACTCACACTATTTCCAGTGTTATTACCATATTAGTAGACAAATGTCTCTGTTATTTTTGTTAAATTACTTTGTATTAAACAATTTATTGGAATTTTTTATTGAAAATTGTAACACTATTTAAAGTGCAACTGTGTCAACAGTGTGCAAATGAGAGCATCAGAAAATAAAAGCAACAACAGGATATATGGCCTCGAAAGGAAAAATAAAATCTGTTTAAAACAGAGTCTGGCAAGTCTGGTGTGTTAGCATCAGTGGGAGCAACATTAATGTATTCAGGCTGTTATATAGACTATTCATCCATCCATTTTCTTAACTGCTTAGTCCAATTTCGCTTCGCGGGAAGCTGAAGCCTATCCCAGCAATCATTGGACAAGTGGCAGGGCACACCCCGGACTATAATGTACACACATGTGCAATAGGAGTATTCCTAACCATCAGTCCACAGTAAAAGCATAAAAATTATGTTGATAACAGTCATCTTACTGATAATATTAATATTAATATTGTTGTGCAGATTATAATTTTAACATGGATTTGTGCTCTGTGGGAACTAAGACTATATGAGCTTTTTTAAAACGAGAGTAGCACTCTCCATGTGACTGTCATGTTGAAATACAACAACAAAACAGAGACATGAAATAAAACTTGTGAAGAACGAGCGAAATGACAGCTTCCTACGTCAGTTTCACTCAGTCAGGAGAATTTTGCATCACTGGGTTCTTGTGCTCATAAAGGGCCCTCAGTCGAGCAGTCAGGGTGGATGAGTAAGCTCCAGATAAAGGACACACTGTTGCACTATGTTTGGAAATTTGATAGCTTGTTGGACTAAGACACATTTTAACCGACTGGTGAGCAGCAAATCGTGGTGAATGTATTTATTTATTTTAGAGTAATATTTTGCATTTCATGGCTTTCTGATTTGTTATGGTTTGTACACAATACACAACAGACAACACATAATTAAAGACCAGCAACACAAATAAAAATGATCAAAAGGAAAACTTGCTGGGAACAGATTGCTAACTGGTGAGGCACGCTTGTAACCAGTTGTCTTGGGAAAAATGAAAATATTCATATTCTCTGCTTATTCAGTCTCTCACTGAGTCATAAAGATCTGTAATCAGAAAAAGATTTACACATACTGTCTAATGCATTCTCCATGCTGTATAACAGCAGTAAAACCTACAACACGCATCTTCGGAGTTCACTGAAATTCACAAGTCCTGAAAGACAAAAAAAACCATTCATATTCATATGGTTCTCCCTCTGTCTCACAGCTGTGGAATTGTTTTACTCCGAGAACCTGCCTGTGCAAAATGCCAACCCAGAATTTTAACTTAAGAATAAAGAGTTAAAAAGCACAAACTTAAACACATGCATGTTTATACCCTTTCACTGACTTCCTCTGCTTCACATAAGTGTCTAAAGCTGTAGTGTTGCTACTGAATGCAGGCATATTTGCAAGTGAAGGTTGTGGATAAAAGCACTGAAACACATGTCCTTATAAAAAAGGATCAGCACTGTGAACGGGAGCTGCATACCGATGCAAGAGATGCCAATGCTGAGAGCCAGAGAGCATGCTTTCCTGGGAAAATAAAATCCTTCAGCTAAAAGCAGAGGGATAACAAAAGAAAAGGTGAGAAGCAGGACAACACAAGCAAGTGTAGAAATCGGTTAGACATGTCATTATATAAGAAATGCATCATTTCCTCCAACTTTTGCGACTGGAAAACCTAAAAGGAGTAACAGCAGTTATAAAATGAAGTTTAAAATGAAGGTTAAAACCATTACATGATGTATAATTTACCATGGCTGTGTTTTATAGACTTATGTATCTTCTGATTTTAGTGGCTTGGTGTAACTCCCTACAGATGTATGTGCAGATGTTAAGTTCAAGATTTATTAGAAGGTTGAAAAAAATTATTATTCAGCTCCCAGCCTTCAGAAGACGGCACAATTTGTAAAACTTACTGACTATAATTCAGTGGAAGTTGGGAACAGTTTCCCAATCTGACTGATTCATGAGTGTGACAGTCAGCAGACATGCACACTCCAAGCATCTTTGGATAAGTTTGCTCTGAAGGGCCATTTATGCTCTTCTTACTGTGGATATGCTCAAAGTCCCTTGTGCCTGCCACATACCAGTAGTTCTTATTTCACTCGGAGACAGTATTCCAGTGAATTCCTGTCTGGTGCAGGACAGAAATTCACTGAAACATGATATAATAAATATAGCAGTATAGTTTAATGTTGGTAGATGGCTGAATTCTTCTGAAAAAGTCCTTGCCGTGTTTGTATTTGTCCATTTTTACTCACTCCAAAGACCCAGTCCCACATATAAAAAGACTTGGACATGCTTTTTTAAAGAGTGATATTGGGTCTCTAGACCTGTTCTTAAAAAAAGGGCAAAAAAAGGTGTAATTTTTGCACGCTTTGTCATGTGTTATTAACTATTTTAGTAGTTTTACATCACATTTCATGCGATTAGAAAGCATATCACACCACTAGCTGTTAAAGCAACTCTACAGAGCTGTTTTTAAAGAAATAAAATGATAAATTATATTTAAGTAACAAGCAAAAAGTGCACTATTCATATCTCATATTTATCAGTAGGTCGTGTTAAAGCAGTTTGCAATAAACATATTGTGATTATTTAATATTTTATGCATATAGGATCACGCCTGTGTGTATGGTGTATTTATACCATGTATACCATGGTTAGTGATGATTCCAATACCAAATGTCCATTATTTTCATATATATATATATATATATATATATATATATATATATATATATATATATATATATATATATATATATATATAAAATATATATATATATATATATGTATGTATATATATATATATATATATATATATATATATATATATATATATATATATATATATATATATATATATATATATATATATTATATATATATATTAATTGACTGATCTCTCTGGCACAACAGGAAAACAGAGTGAACTCACTTTTGAATTAAACTAGTTGCTGTTTTATTTCTTTATATTTTTGAGGACAAACAGTTGCTACTTTCCACAAAAGGCAGTTGTTAGTTCAGTCCAGCAAGTCTGCCGGCCAACTCATGGCCTAATCACCTCTGATCATTTCATATGTAAATAGAACCATGATAATAAAAAATATTACCATACAAAATATGGTATGTGTTGATTTTACCATTTAGTGAAAACATACTAAATCCACGATGTGAGTTTTTTCCTAAATTCAGGTGTGCTATTACTATTTCATGTTGGCCTCGAGGTTATTTACCTGAAATCACAGCCACTTCTTTTCTTTTTTAAATTTTTTGTCCTATTTTACTTAGATGTATGTGTCTGTGTATGCATGTATATATTTTCACATTTGGCGCAGTTTGTGCCTTTGGCAGACAAGGCTGTATACTGCATATCCATAATCTCCCTGTTCATGTCTCTGAAGAAGATAAAAGATAACACCGGTGAACGGAGGGGCCAGAAATGTGTCGTTTATGACAGTGAAAATCATTCCACATAGTGAAAACATTTGGTAAACCAGAAAAGACAACTAATACTATATATGTGCAAGGTAAAAAATAACTTGCAGGAAGTCTTTGCAAACAGAATTATTCAGCAACTGTTTCACTAAATTCACAAACATTGATCTTGACTTAAAAAAAAAAAACGAGTGGAAAGGGCAGATACATTTTTGCACAACCTGCAGTTTCAGCTAATTGTATATTCTCTTGATTTGCATATGTTAACAATAGTCGCATGGCCTTATACTGATGTTGGGCTTTAAGTACACACACTGATTAAATTTTGCTGAGGGGCTGTACTATGTAATTGTTGAACATGCATTTGTCATCAGTGAATCATTACATCTTTAATTTCAAACTGGACAGTGACCTTGTAGTCTGATTACCCGAATCAAATAAGCACAGATGTACATAATTTTAGCAGTAGCATGGTTATTATCCTTTTAAAATGCTGGGTTTTATTTTTATTGCTGTTCTGTAATTATACCTTTAAAGTGATTGTGGGCTGTGGTTAAAGTAAAAATTACTCCAGAAGGTCAAATTCAAATGTAGTGAACACAGAAGAAGTTCTCCATGATGCATGGAAACTCAAGTCATTCTAGATGATCAAACAGTGCTGAACTGAGCACATTAATGTTCTGCTTACAGACTGAATGAACATGCCCAAATTAGTTGATGGTAGTATAAGAGTAGTAAATTTTAAAATTGTGCATATGCAGTCATTTAATCAAATATTGTCACTTTCTAAAAATAATACATTTTTTTTTTAGGAATTTTTAAAAAACACAAAATGTTGATTTCTTGTGGATATCTGGTTGAATTTTTTTTTGTGGTCTTAGAAAACAGAAAAAAAACACACAGGCCACTGTATAAACTTTAGGCTTAGCAGCAACATACATGTTTACAGCTGAACTGGGATGTTATAAATTTTTATATGGGTACTTTTGTTTTATTTAGTTTTTATTCAAATTGGGTTCAAACGAGCCTAAATAGCATGGTGAAACAAGAAATGCATGTAACAAACTGCTTGGGCCTTAAGAGATTAACAGGGTGACGATGTAAAACCATGCTATAAAGCTGGAGCGATACTAAGGGTGGTGTGAAGCTCTGAACTAAGACACTTTTAGTTTGTTTTTTGTTTTTATTCACATCCAAACTGGTAGGAAAAAAAAGAAAAGAAAAATGAAAAAAGTCTGAAAAATTGAAGAGTACTGAAAGTTTTTCTTTTGATTGATTATGAAAATGATTGTACATATCTGCATATAAATTCCACTTCTGGTGAACATCATTTTAGTAGTTCTAGTCTCCTTATCACAAATCAATACTAAATAAACACTAAGCAATTTATTTACTGTAGACTCACTCAAACATGAAAGAAAAATTTTATATTGATTTTACTGAACAGACTAAACAGATGTATATTGTTTTATTGGAACATATAATTGGAGACAGATGAAACTGACATCAGAAGTATGAATAACAGTGTAAACCTCAAGTCCTGTCTTCACTGTTGTCGGCTACATCTGTTATCTTCTTTGGAAAACACCACGGAAAAGATGTACTATTTCAGATAGTAGTGGTGAAATGTCAGGACAAGATGCCAGGATGGACCCTACAATAAGCTAATGGCCAGTCTGGATAGACTTTGGATTCTGTGAACTCAGAGATGATTATACATTTAGTGTCCTCTAGTTGTGTTGGACTGCACGTACATCCAGTGTGCAGCAGGTGACCTTAACTACCGGAGCTGTAGCATCCCCCACATAATGACCACTCTGAACTGCAGGAGCAGGCCTCATCACCTCATAAATACAGGGGCCATATGGACTCACAGTCGGAAGCTGGATTCACTTTCACTTTTCAAATGGATACATACTTGTAGGAGGCTCCTGTGCTGTAAAATCATAATAGTAAAAAAGACTTGGTTGGCAGTTACATATTTTTTGCAGAGGCTGTAGGTACATATCTCTAGAATGTGTTTTTACATTTAATATTTGCTCAACTGGAAAAAAAAATGGCAGATGTGTTCTTAATAAGTGTTTGAATATGAAAAATAGCTTTTGGATATTAACCCTTTAAGTCCAGCAGTATCACTAGCGGTGCAAAGGGCATTGTTATGCATTATTAGGGCACTTAAAGGGTTAAATACACTTGTTTGATGTTAATTCAGTGTCGCTGTGTAAGCATAGGTTATTATTTAAAATATAGGTTCCAACAAAGCAACACATCATGTCAAAACATAAGGTCATTTCAAACTTCATAAAACTATACAATATTAGACTTCCCAATATGTTAGTCAACCGAAGAAACTATACTTTGCCAGTGCATGCAGTCATTTTCTTAACTGCTTTGTTCAATTACGGGAAAGAAGAAGCTGGAGCATATCCCAGCAATCACTGGGCGAGATGCAGGGTACACCCTGCACAGGCTGCCAGTCCATGACAAGGTGCAAGTTATACAGCTGCACTGAAATAATTGATTTTTTGAAAGCTGTTAAGTGTTTTCAAAGCTTGGAGATTATTAAACATTTAGATCTTCTTCCTTCTTAAAGGGACCACAATGTTTCTGCCCTGATTGAACAGTCACTGTGGGAGATAGCTTTATGGGAAGTAGACCCACTGGACACTGTTGCTTTCTTTGGTGGTGACAAAACAACCACTTATACTTTTCTCTAAGCATCCTTATGACTCAGACTGGGATTCACATTCTGTAGTCTGAAGGTAGGATAAGTTTTACTGAATTCTTATAGGCATTTCAGTCAAAAATGCAATAGTTCTTCCGCAGGATTATCAATAATCAAGAATTATTGTTGTACATCAAACACTAAATTACTAATCTAGCAAATGAAATCAGGAAATGGAAAAAAAATGTTGTAATACTTAAATTATGTGAAGATTAGATGAGGATTCATGCAGTAGTCGGTTATAATGCACAATATGGAGTCTAGAACACCACTACATGCAGAGGAGTACATTATAACCATCTAATGCACAGGTCAGAGTTGTTTAATTTACTTATGTCATGATCCTACACAGTAAACATTTTATTAAAAAAGTGTATTTCTTTTTTACAAAACTTGCTCAATATGCTAAAGAATGGGAACTATTTTATGTTGGTCTCAATGTACTTATTATGCTAAATAACCGTTGTCAGATTACGGCACGTTTGTCTCATTCACCTGTCAAAAGCCAGTTGATCTGAATCCCTTGATTAACGCGTTGCTACGGTGACACCCGAAAAGGAGTGATATTACAGTGATTTTACTCGATAAAATATTGTGTGTATATATGAAAATAATGCAACCAATTGGCATTGGAATTCTCACTGACCATGAAATAAATATAGATTATTTATATACACAATTATCAGTGTCTTATAATAAATATTTTTGCAGGGGTAGGCATCCTAATAATCTCTGTTTAGTAAAAAGTTTGCTTTTATGGGGAGATTTACATACATTTTTGTTTTGAATGAATGTCAGTGCTTTCCAAACTTTCTGTTCCCACCTTGACTTTTCAAAAGGGAGATTGCTTGTACCATAATTAGAAAACCACTTAGCTGACACAACAGGCTGAGAGGAATCCCTCTCACTGGAGGAATGCAGTGTTTATGCAAGATCTGCATGTTCTGTCACCAGAACTGTGTCACAACTTTGATTAATCCGCTGGTTGATTTATTACATGACAGTTACCTGCATTAAAGTCAGATAAGATTAAACTTTTTGTTTCAGTGTTTAATGTATTTTTCTGATGAAAATTATGCTAATGTTATTGCAGTGTGTGGGGTTAGTTAGTCCCACACATTAACAGCTGCAATTTACTACCATCTGGCATCTGGCATGTAATATCATAGATATTACATTAAAATACAGACGTGGCAACTTAAAAGGTTCAATTTCCTTTCTAGGTGTTTTAGAAACTACCCTTACTATGCATCAGGCAGCCATCTGGAATCATGCTAATGCCATCATTTCCAAGCGTAGAAGATGAACATCATTTGGTGATTGTGAGAGGAGCTTTATAATAGTCATGACTGATTACCCAACTAGTCTTATTTGGTAAAAACTCAAGCACAAAATTGTTAAAGTAGCAATGATACAAATTACCACTGGCATTGAGAACATTTGAAAAAAAGACTGTGCACTGAAGTCTTAGTTGTGAGTTAAACTTTCTCCAGGCAACCTTATGCATAGCCAAAAAGGTTCAGTTAAATCTGTGGATTGTGATGCTACAACAGAACTTTTCATACATATTGTCCCCCCTCGCTGTGCATTTAACAAAGAACATTTATTTAAATTAGTCTTGACAGAGAAAACACTCACTTTAAAAGATAATTGGCCAATAGTCTTTCTCATAACAGCATGGTCCCTGAATGCTCATCCAAACAGTTTGATAGGTTTGTGAAGTTTATTCATACAGCACTTTTTAAAACAACAAGTGTTGACCAAAGTGCTTCACAAAGTTTTAAAACCAAAAAACAACAAACTAAGACTCAAGGACATACAGATGGCTGATCTTTTAAATATATCATGCAGTTTGCTCAGCTTGCTTTTTACTGCCAAACTGTTTAAACAACTTTGTAGACATGGAGGATGTGGTGCCTCCTTCTAAAATGCATGTGCTGTGGGAATGTACCAGAGAAGCTATTGAAGAGCAACATACGGACAAAAGTTTCTTCCATTAGAGAGTCTATGAGAAACTTTGGAACATCATAACATCAGCTGAATCTTTAGGCGTACCTGCCTATCATGTCTTGTAATGGCAATACATTTCTCAGGAGATATTTAACTTTCTTTTTTTTACAACAAATTAAATAGTTGTAGTTGGTGTGGGTAATTATTAATTAAATTAAATCTGCTTTAATGATAAACTCTAATTGTCAGAGTAAAAGGGATTGCATCTGATTAAACATGTTTTTAGACATTGCCTAAATTACATTTCCTTATTTTTATTACATTGAAGAGCAACATACGGACAAAAGTTTCTTCCATTAGAGAGTCTATGAGAAACGTTGGAACATCATAACATCAGCTGAATCTTTAGGCGTACCTGCCTATCATGTCTTGTAATGGCAATACATTTCTTAGGAGATATTTAACTTTCTTTTTTTTACAACAAATTAAATTATCCATATAGTCTAGAAGCAGGGCTGCACTGTGTGATCTTTATGTTACATTATTCTTAAATGTCCCCAATTTACTTAAACAGGGAAGTAAGTTGTAGTAGTATTGCAGTAAATTGATTACATCTATTTAAGTTGAACTTGCAGTGTTGTTTTTGAAGTCAGTGAACATATCTCTTACAAACAGCTCGAATAAATGATTTAATACATAAATATCATTACATGTCCCAACAAAAAAAAAAAAATCACTCATAAACACTTTAAATGGAACTAACGTGATGATTTCTGTTTTAATTATTAATCATACCATTAAATTAATTCATCAATTTCCTGCCTTTCATTTTAGTTTGACTTACTCTTTGTTCATATGAATTCATTGCAATTTATGCAGAGATTTAAAGGATTTGAAGCACTCACAGCATTTCAGTTATTGTGTAATGACTGAAGGTATTAAACGCTCATTTGCATTAAAATGCAAATTACTTTTAAGTATTCAGGTAACTAATTATAATAAAAAATGCTATAGGAAATCCTCAGTGGTTGATTGCTTATATATATATATATATATATATATATATATATATATATATATATATATATATATATATATATATATATATATATATATTATATATACACACGTATAAAATATATGTAATTTATGAATTAATGAATTTTTTTTCTTGTACAGTAAGATGTAAATTTGTACAGCGTGCTGAGTTAAGTGTAGCAGCGGTGGGTCTGCTGTCTGCTGGGCTCTACATAATAATGCTGTAATAGATTAAAGATGTGAGTTTTAGAAGCTGTAAAGATTTTACTATTCGAGCAGCTGAGTCTCTATATGGCATTAATCAACACTCACGCGGATTGTGTCATTTACAACACGCTCTTCACCGTCATGGATGCAATGGCTTGGTGTGTGTTTCTGGACATTCCCCAGTGTCTGTCCAGTTCCCTTCTGCACAAAATAAAAGACAAACTGCTTAACATGTTATCAGTCGTGTGTCGTCTTTACGTGATTTACTCCTTCTAATTTGTATCATGAACACATATTTTGTGTTTTTAAAACAAACAGAATGTCCACACACACCTGACAGTCAATTTGATTAAAAACAATGGAGTCTAAATTGTAGTAAGTATCTTTATAGTTGTCTGTAAGTTAATCATTTCTAAGGACTGGAAAAGTGTTGTTGTTGACCCAGTTTATGCAGAAATATCAAAACCTGTCATGCTGAACAGTCTTTCAGCCACCTGCACATTGTACGGCGCCCTTCTCATTTTAACACATTAAAACAAATCTTGTATTACAGCCACAATACTGAAGCAGTATTGCTTCACACCTTAGAGGCACCTACACTATGAGACGGTGAAACTTGCCCATCGTGGTGAGTTCAAATTCTCCTTGATGCTGCAATATTAAATCAAACATGTATTTCCTTTACTCTAACCTTAAGGATACTAGTAAAGGAGATTGATTTTCATATTCTCTTTGCAAGTGATCGCATTACGCCTTTCCTTCCATCTCTCTTCAGTCAGAAACTTCAAAGCTAAACTGATTTACCCCAAAGTGCCACACTTAAAAAAAAAAGTTTTTGATACTGCACTGAATTTTATTTTTATTTGATTTCTCTGTCACCATGAGGAACATTTTGCCTACTAGATATTTACCTCTCTACTGAGGAGGTTTTTCCAGATATGCAAATGCTAAGAGTAAAGTAAATTTATTTTTGTATATCTTTGATTCTGAAAACATGAAAAGACTCATAGCTAAAACTTGTGACTGACTTTTCAATACACATACATTCAATAAAAAAAAAAACAAAAAAAAAAAACAAAAAACATTTTTTCTTGCTTCTGTGCTATTCCTGCACAGATTGATTGGTTTAGCTGATTGATTGCTTTAGCGCTCGCTGCATAGGATTAGAAAGCCCCCTAGAACCTTTCACTGAACTCCCACAAAGCCTTTGACAGGAATGATATATTAAGGGAACAATTTCGACATAAAGACAGAAACTCAAAGCAGGCACCTCTTGACAAAGAAAGAGAGGTTTTTGTTTACATCTGGCAGCAAACTTATTCCAGTGATACAGGTCAGAAGAACTTTCCACAAGTTTCCACAAGTGTTACAGTATTCCTAAAACCGGGGTGTTTAAGTGCTTTATGCTCCTACTTTGTCTGCGGCACAGTAGCAACCTATATGCTTGCTTGTGTTCTGATGTTATGTAACTGACCTGAATTCATGAGAGATTACTGTATAGTGGGCCGTGCTTATTGCTTCAGGTTTTCACTCAAATGCATCAAACAGTGTATCCTAGCTTAGGACATACAGCTGAGATGTTACCACTGGATCTAATAATAATCCTGTTGAAATCATAGTTTATGAGCTACTCCAAGATGTACTGTATGTTTATCTCTCAAGATATGGAGTATAGGAGTGTTTTCTTGCATGTTTCCTTTACATATGAGGAGCAATCTTTTGGATCCAAACATTTTTACATAGTGTAATTTCTTTTCATCACATCATCTGCAACATTTGTCAGAAAAACTAAAGGCTTTAGGATCATATCCAATCTGAGCTAACTGAGCTCAGTACTGGTAAATGTGTAGAAATGCATTTGTAAATGCTCATGTCTTATGTGTCATCACTTAAAAGCAAAATAATTACTATAACTATATAAAATTTGTTGTATAGATTTGTATACACACACACACACACACACACACACACACACACACACACATATATATATATATATATATATATATACACACACACACACACACACACACATATATATATATATATATATATGTATTTAGTAAATTATAAGGCTTCCAAATTTAAAGCATCCAAATGCATCACAGTGAATCCATTACACATTTCCACACTTGGTGATGGTAAGCTGCACTACAGGATCATTGGAAAACAAGTGGTCTACTATGTTTACACAAAACCCAGCATTGGCATCAGTATAGTTAGTGTCCATGAACATTATTTTCACATCTAAGTAAAAATCTGATTGAAATTGATCAGCTTTGATTTAATATGTGTTTTGTTTATCTTCAAATTGTGTGATTTCATCTTAAATTTAGTTTAAAAACAGTTTTTTTTAAACAAATGGTGTCAATGATGAGACAAACAAAGCTTAGATGAGGAGAAATTACAGAAGCTGATGCAATAGCGTATTAAGGGTCATATAAAAGCTCCAAACAATGTCCGCGTTTGCATGCTCATTATCACCACTGCTCCATGCTCTAAGTGGGTGCTTATGCTTATCAAAGATTGAATTATCAAGCATGACATAAACAGTCATAATTAGACCATCAATCACCTGAATTAGTTATGGTTTATCTCTCTGTAATTGACCCCTTTGTACTGCAGGTTCAAAGTGAAACTTAACCAAAGATTTTTTAAAGTGGACTGTCTTTGATTTATGTTGTCCTTCTTACCTCTCCATAGTTTTTGGTTGCCTTCTCTATATGCCATTTTAAAATCTCTTTGACCAAGCAGCTGTTGTTGCCTTGGCAGTGACAAATCCCCTTTAAATGTGCTGTAAGGCTCGCACAACAGCAGAGGAAAGAGGATGAATGTTTAATAGCTTTTCTTTTTAAACTAATAATTTATCATGATACAGGGCAGCAGTCAGTTTTAAAGCATTGCAAGTGGCCCTGCGTGGCTGTTGAGTAGTTTCTGTCCATCTGGCACTCTCAGGATCCTGGAATAAATACTTTCTAGCCAGACTTCTCTGAAATCTCTAAATGAACTTGACGTACTGTATCAGAGGAGATCACAACAAAAGAGCTGCCAATGCGTGGAGGTGATTTGCAGTAAGTCACTTGTGAGCCTTCTGCTATACCTGAGTGAACTCTACGACAGGTTTCCAGACAGTCTGGTGAGGCGGGCAGGATGCCTGCCATTGTGACATCCTGCGATATTTCCTGCAGAGCTGAACAGGAGGAGTTGGAGCAGCTGTGTGTATTCCTGTCCTCTATGTATTCCCACAAGTATGTGGCTGTCGAAAAAAAAAAACAAAAACGAGAAATACACTTGACCATATAGTATGGTGTGAGTACACATGAGTGAGTGCTTTGAAACCTGTGTGTAGTTTTTTGTGATGCTTTGTTTCCCCGTTTTGTTGGGTTTGCTGTGTGAGCCCAGATCAGACTGCCAGCTATGAGGTATATAAATCATGCAGGATGATACGTTTTGTAGGCCTCGCATAAATGTTTTAAGTGTCAGACAACTGATTATAACACTTCCTGGATGTAAAACTTCGCAGATTTGTGTTTGTTTTGTCATCCTTTCCAGACAAATCACTAGACCGGCTGAACATGAAAAACAGCACGAGTAGCTCTTCTGCACAGAAAAAGGTTCACATACAGCAGAAGAGGGAACTATACGGAGCCAAGCAAACTAACTTAATAAATAATTGAATAAGTTTGCTTAGTCTTTCTAGAAAGTAGTTGGAAAATTTCCCAATAGCTTCAAACAGTTTTATTCCAAGGCAGCATCGAGTAATCATCGGGACTTTGCATCTTAAGGTTGCATCACATTGATTTCAATGTTCAGCCGCAGTGGTTAGTGCGATGCATTCAGTATGGCATTTCCACTACATTTCTGATGTATTTACACAAAGAAGGAATATTTTCATGTAAAAAAAAAAAAGAAAAAAACAACCTGTAAAATGTTTGTAAAGCAAGTATTCTTTTTCTGTCTACCTTGACCTAGCTGCAGATAAAAGTAGATAACGTTATACACAGTTATAAAGACAGGATCGATCGATCTGTTTTCAGCATGACTAATCCCGATTTTCATCAGAAAGAGCTGTCCTCCATCCTGGACAAATTACACTGGTTTCTATGTGCAGCCAGCTGTGAGATGAGTCTGCAGGGATAATCCACAAAGTGCCACAAACATCTAAAACAGCAACCTGTTCCTTATTGCATGGTGCTGCTGTTTTGTCAAAACCTGTAATGTCTCTGAGGCAGACTCAAGCTGCCTTGATGCTCATCCAAAAGCGTTTACTCTAAAGGAAATGACTCATGAGGAGATTTGAGGGTTGAAGGCAGAAAGTCATATGACTAAGAACGCATTAAACCTGACTTGAAGATCCATTTGGGGCTGTTTATTTATTTATTTTCATCTCCTTGATTTGCATTTGCTTTTTACTTTCTGTGTACTTAACTGCGATTCACACAATTTCCTGATAGTTTGGAGCAACAACTTGGTAATTGGTAGTTAAAAAAACCAAACTACTACGGTAGCTTTAGGAGAGTATTGCAACTAGATGGTAAGTGCATTATTATAGACACACAATATTACTCTTTATTAAATGAAAAAGTCTGAAAATGTTTAGGTATGTTGTTGATAACAGCTTTTAATGAGAAAAATGGACAAACAGTATGCTAAAGTAGTGGAAGTACATCATTCCTTTAATCATAGCAAAGGATTTTCCTTATGATTGCCCCGTGTGGCCTGCTTACAGAGTATCAGCAGAAGCCAAATAACTGTGGTTGTAATATAATTCTGTATGTTTGTCACATACTGGTGATCTGTCCAGGGTGTACCTGCCTCTCGTCCACTGATTGCTTGGATGGGCTCCAGCTTCCCATGACCCTGGTTTGGACTGAGCGGTTAAGAAAATGGATGGATGGATGTTTGTTATATTTAAGTCAGCAAGAAAAAAAAAGGTTAAAACAGAACTTTCCAGCTTTACATTAAAATTTAGCTGTCCAAACACACAGTTCAGAAGATAAAAAATATAATGTTTGTTTATCTGTAATTTGTTAAGAAGCTTGATTCTGTGCAAATGTTAAAATGTATATTTTTTGGGGGGAAAAAAAAATCATACTATGCAATACAAAGGATTTCAGACAAAGTAGCTAATAACAGTCTTTTGGCATCATCACACATTACAATAACTTTTTCTTTGGAAGTGCATTTTTTGTAGTGTGACTTACCATTATTATCATCAAATTAATTGTACCGTAAAGTAATTGTTGTGCAGGATTGGATATTTGCTGTCCTGTGTTCCAGTTGTCAGAGCAGGCTGGTGGTGATGGTGTGTGTTTGTGCAGGAGCCTACAGGGAAGACACATGCTGCGGGTATCTGTCACTCCACAATTCCAAAGAGCTTATCACAGAGGGAGCGCTTTCTGCTTCACCAGTTATTTGAATTTAGATTTTGTCTTTACAGTATGTCTGTGTAATGGAGATTCCTACTGGCTGGCAGTGACTCATGTCAAGGTGCAGCTTTTTAATACAGAAATACTAAACACAAGATGCATCATTGCTTAAAGCTAAAATATGCTCTTTTTCATATTTGATCTGACATTAGTATAGCCAACATGGATGAATGAAACTGTCAGTTGACTCAGTCTGATTTTGCACCATTAAGAGGTGAGAACATTTAAAAATTATTCTAATTAAGCAGCCAAATAAAGCCCGCTTTTCCCCTTACAGTGTAATTGTGTCATAGCTGTGGGTGAAAGGAATCTATGTGTTGGTTCAGCGTTCTCACAGTAGGCATTAATGTCAAATCCACAATAAAGCAGATGGCAAGGAGATGCATCAAATGAAAGCCCCTTAAAGGCATCTGTTAATTGTTTTCGAAGATGAGCAAAAGTTGCTGCAGGATGCAGACACTGTTAATCAACATGGCAGCTTTCTACATTTGGTTTCATCATGATGTCCGATGAGCAGCAGTACCTTCTGATCAGCATCAATTATACAAAAATGTAGCTGCTTGTATCGCAGCTTTGAACTTTTGCTTTAATGTTAAATGTGGAAAATCACTGCGGTGTACGTCACCGGGGTCTCACCCGAATGTTTAGAAATAAAAAAAAAAACAGCCTCATCAACAGTATATAGATTAAGAATTTTATGGATGATTTAGCTTCTGCTGGAAATGTGCTGTACACATACAATAAATACAGTATCATACATTTTTGCAGCTGCACATTTATCTCACCAAAATTATTAATCTCTGTTGGATGTAATTGAAATAATATACAAATGTGACTCATTTACATTGCTCCATTTGTGAACTTTTACACTGTCTGTACGCCTATATAGCAAAAGATCTTTCCCAGAAAAGGAAGACTGTGCCTATTGAGACATTAGATTAATGTTAATTATCTCCTGAAGGATGTACGTTTACTTGCAATTCGCTAAAAATTAAAAGTAACATAAACATTTAGGAAATTATTAGTAACTGCATACTTGTTAAATGAGAGAAAGTGAGTGGTAAGTGGCAAAACTTATTTTTGAGTTTTTAATTGTTCCTGTGGAAATGTTTATTTATCAAGACATTTAAAATACAGTTAGATGGATAAAAAAAAATGACAAGGCATTAGCAGTTAATTGTCTGTAGATGATCACCAAACAGCTGGGGTAAACATGCAAATGGAGTCGGGTCTGTACTAATGTTTGTTTCTGTTGCATCTTTTTCTTAATGTAGGTCCAAAGAACAAACCCAAAAAAGAAATGCCAAACTTTAGCTTGACATTCATAGTGTTTTTGTTGTTCAGTGCTGCTTAAATTCATTACCAGCCACACATTGATTTGACCTCTGTACTCACTGCGATCCCCATTCTAATCCAATGAGTAAGATTTTCTGCCATTGCCCTTTTACCAGCTCAAAGTTTCCCGACCAACTTTGTGTTAATAACCAATCGGCCCTAGAGTAAGGTGCCGTGATGTTGCCTGGAATTTATTTTGCACTCCTATAAATTATTCAGTATTTTGCATTGACTAACTGCCATACCTTTAAGGTTGTGGATCCAAGACCTTGGCACACCTTGCATGTTAATACGGCCAGACTCGCAGGGGAAGAGACAATCCTAAAATGACCGAGGCTTGAGTGGAGTCATCTGGACAGGCAGAACTTCTCTCCTACCTGATTATTGTTTGTTAACTCTTTGTTCAGTAGGACATCTGTAGTATTTTTTTTAACCCTGTACTGTGTGTTGTGCGCTATGCCTGTTGCTATCTGAACTGTTCAGTAGCAGCTTGTTGGGCAGAGCATCAGATTATTGCAAAGGGGGAAGGGGTCCTTTGTTGTCAGGCCAACATAGTGTGAGGTATTGTGGGGTGTCACCATAAGGATGTCAGTGCTGATCCCCAGTCCATCTGTGTGTAGACATCCACTGTGAGGGCACATCCCATTCCCTCTGACACCCATTGCAATTACAAGAGCCTGGCAGCGTTAGCCAGCTTGTAGCTGTGCTAATACAAGCTCACAGTGCACCACGCTGCTCACATTCAATCTCACTGCAAGTCAGGAAATTAATCTGAAACCATGCATGACAACTGACTTGTTGAGGGCCCTTCAGATAACCATCATCGACACTTCTACACTTTACTTTTTCAAAGGGTCAAGACCGCTGCAGTCGGTGAAGCACCGTAAGACAGAGGTGTTGGAGGAACAAGAAGTCTTGGACATTAAAGAGTTATTCTCAGTACAGTCACTTGGAAAAACGCTAGAAACGTGTTACTTTTGCAGGTGAGATAGCTCTTGATCACAGGGAATTTATAGAATACACTGAATCTGAACCTGATTAGGATGAACTGTACAGGGCGTACCTGCCTCTCGCCCAGTGATTGCTCAGGTTGGCTTCAGTGACCCTTAATGGAACAAAGCTGTTAAGAAAATGAATGACGGAATCAGATTAGTTCAAGTCATTCACTCTTCACTGACTCTTTAGTTTCTTTTTGCTATGTATTTTAATATGAGAACAAATCTGATTACACTAAATTGCTTACAAACTAATCTTCAACTCGGTCAGTTAGCATCAAATATTCTATTTGTTTCTGCAAAATTGATTAAGTTTTAATCTGTCACTGGTAGATGGTCATGTTACTTTTGAAAGTAACTAAAAATGTAACATATTACTGCCATTAAATGATGCTTTGTTCTGACTGAGAACAGATGATCTGAGGGATCTAGTTGGTTCATATTTAACCAGGAGATCCTGAATGTATTTTGGCCCTAACCCCTTCGGTCCTTTGTAAGGGGGAGGGGGATTATTTTAATATGCATGAACTGTGTTGCCCCTGGCAGGAAAAGCACTTTAGAAATAAATTTTGATTTGATTTGTAAGCTAACAGCAGGAAACCAGTGTAAAGATCTGAGCATTGGAGTTTTATGATCCATCGTCTTGTTCTTACTGAGGACTGGAGCAGCACTGTTCTGGACTACCTGCAGCTGTCTGATGGACTTTTTAGTGGGACCTGTAAAGACACCATTTCACTGGTCTAGTCTACTGACAAATGCATGGACAGGTTTTTGTAAATCCTGCTGAGACAACAGACCTTTAATCCTTAATATGTTCTTTAAATGATAACAGGCTGACTTCACAACCATCCTAATGTGCGGCTGACATTCAGGTCTGAGCCTCGGACTACAGATTTCTGGCTTGATTTTTGGTTTTTTGACATCAGTGTTTGAAGCTTTTAATCTTTATTCCTTGGCTCCAAAAACGATTATATTTTTAAGTTTCATCTTCATTTAACTTAGCTATACGTTAATGCAAAATTTACTTTTGCATACAGTCTATATCTCATTACACTCTAAAGGATTATAATGTAAAACCTGCAGACTAATAACAGCAGTGACTGACATAGTATCTCCTTTACAGACATTTGCTACTGAAGGTAACAAATTTCTAAAAATATCCATGAATTCAAGCATGTGAGGCCGAGTGTTTGTAGCCTAGCAAGTTGTAGAGATTGTATTAATCATCTTACAGAAAAAATGGCAATGGCGGTTGCTGGTAGCATCTCCTTCACCACATAATGAGCAACATGTTCATTAATTTTCATCAGAGCCTCATTTTCAGCTGAGCTGAAAGGCAGCCATTGTTGTGGGACTGTCTTTCTGACAGAATCACCGGTGCTGTGGAGTGCGCAGGGGCTTCAGATTGGAAGAAAAGCTTTTCGTTGCTTATAGACGCTCACCATCACCTAGTCACAATATGCATTTCACCCTGATTGCTCCTGTCTTTTACTTTCACAAATTCACAATTATGTGAGAGCTTCCAAGATGTTAACAGTGCACTCTCTGCCATCTCACTTGCTGAGTAAGCTGCATATGTGCAGGATTGGCTGCCTGCTGAAGAAAAAGGACTCAGAGCGAGACAGCGATTTTCAAAAATATGTCAGCAGTAGACGATTGCTTTTTCTTGAGAAATTAACTAAGCAATGGATTCTTTTTATTGTAAAGCTAATGTGCAACATTAGTTATCACAAAAGAGTAATCTGGTAACACAAAAACATTACTGTTTGATGGGACACACAACATTGTCTCTCAAACAGCAGAAAGCACCTGACAAATTTAAACCAAAAAGAGAAAATACTTCAGTTATCATCAATCATAATTGCACTTTTATATCAATAATATAATCATTTAATGAAGTAGCACTAGTCCGACACATTCTCTCTGGTTGTTGGGCTGCCCCTACATTTGTAGGATGAAAAAACAAATCTCTGTCTGAGTTCTGCATATAGACAGCCATATAATGAATGTGTTGTTATGCTGAAGAAGCTGGCAAAGATACAAACAGAAGCTGCCATAAAAAAACCAAAAAAAACCAAAAAAAAAACCCCACCAAAAATGACAAAAGTAAGATACAATGATTTTTTAGGACCTAACATAAATAAGACATATTTTTTCATACTGTGATCTCTATGATGAACAAAGAGACTCACACGCACACAACAGTTAAATAAAATATAATTTTTTAAAATCTTTTTTTTTTAACTTTTCTGTCATTTCTAATAAAAATGTACATTTTTATAAACTGTCCTGCAAAGTAAAGCACACACAACACACGGTTTAACTGGGAATTATTGTTAGAAGTAAAATGATGAACGTGGTACCTCATCATGTGTGTTTCACTGGTTTTTCTCTGAGCTCTCTAGTGAGTAAAAGCAGCTCTGATGTTGACTGTAGTTCTGTCTCTTTCTTCTTTTCCTTCACTTCTCACAGTGGTATTGTCTGGTGTGTTGTCTCCCCATCCTACGTGGTGTGTGTCCATCATAAACAACATGATGTTGTTTATTCTCCTCCCTCATCTTCATCCATAGACATTTATGGTAAAAATGTGTTTTCATTATGTGAAATGTTACTGGAAAGTAAAAGCAGCTTCATGGCTTTAAACCAAAAATTCTGTGTGGTTTCTCAGCCTCCTGGTCACTCCTGGACTATTCCAGGTCCAGGAATGTGTATAATGAAGTCAGTAAGAATTAAAAATGAGTTAGATGCACAGAATTTTAATGTTCATGCACTTCTCTAGTATTACTTAAAAAAATTACTAAATGCAAAAGTTGTAAATAAGGTTTCAATAGTTTACATTGTGCAAAATTAATGGCAAGAACTGTTTTCCTGCCATTTAATACTGAATAAATGAACTGACAGGAGTATTTCAACCTTCACTGTAATTTAGTTTCTTCTGTTTTGTACTACCAGTCATTGTTGAGTCCTACATATTAGTTCTTTGGCCTGATAAACTAAAGAAATTCTGGCATATGGTTGACTCTTTGCTGTGTCACTCTGCTGACATTATCATCTTGCTATCTCACACAGCTACAATACTGCTGATGTGGTGGCTACGAGCATTTTTTTTTTCATCTAAGTTCATTCAGGTAGCGATTTCTGGGCACAAAAGCTCATCCTCATGCTCTTCATACCTAAGATTTAAAGTGCAGCCACTGTGAACTGCACGGCACAGTTATGCTTTTAAACTGTATCACTGAGCAGTTTTCATAGAGGACATGAAGGTTATGTGGTTTGCTTAGGGCCAGCTTTAAGGTAATCATGAAGCAGATTTTCCCAGATGATACTTAGATCTAAACGACTGACCTTCTGCTTATAAGTCTGCATTCATTTACTTCAGCTTTGGTGGTTTGTACTTTATTTTTTGTTCATTATGGACAACAAAAATATGTTAGGTTGCATTTCTATGTAGCGTTTTATTCTGCTAGGAAAGTGCTGTTCAACTTGGGATAGACAGATATGACCAGATCCACAAAACAAAAGAAAGAAAAGTTCTTGCATCACAAGTTATTAGTAATTGTGTTGTGTATGCGGCTAAATGTGCACATTAAAGGTGCAAATCTGGCCTTCAGGAACACAAAACGTTTAATATATAAAAAGATTTGACTACCAAAACATTTTATTTGAAATGTTCATTTGAAAACCTATAATGACTTCATAAGTTGGCGTCTGATCTTTGGCTCAATCTTGTAAAATATTTCTCATATTTCAGGATTAAACTGAGTGAAAAATTAAATGAAAGAAGACTAAATGGTCTACAAATGTTGCTACATTTTGTTTTGCAGCAAACTCAAAACGCTGCTCAGAATATCACAGCAGTGCAAAGAGTAGTAATAAAATGTTGGCATCTTTTATCTCAAAATTACATTTTGAATATTTGTTTAAAGTCTTAAATTCTTCAACATTATATTTTATAAGGACTGTTTCTAAGACAATGCATATCACTTTTTTAGTAAAAACTTTGCTGTTTGTAGTTGTAAACAATGAGATACTTGGCTTCTACCTCCTGATGGTGTTGCTCTTTGATACCTCTTTGAGTGTGTGTGTATGTGTGTGTGTTTTGGTTTTTCTATTTAAAAAAAAACAGATAGTTTTGGATTGTTTTACTTATGCAACTGAAAAAATAATTTTATTCTCCTTTTTGTTCATTTAACGAGCAAAACCTTTATAGTGTTCCACAGTTAATTTAGTGAATTTATAATAAAGATATAAAATCCCTTTTTCCTGCATTAGAAAACATAATTTACCTTTTGTTGTTGTTTCAGAGCTAGAAAAGTCGTGCAGACACCACAACATTGCCTTTTCATTGCCCTAATTTTTGTAGTCCCGGCACGTTATTTTGAACAATTACCTGCCAGGACCATGAAAATAAAGGTTGAGACGTTGTGATTATTTGACGTACTTCTGTTAGATCAGGTTGGAATCAGAAGTACGAAGTCTGACAGCTTTCCTGTCTTTGCAAAAAGAGCAAACCTGCAGTGTAGCATCTCTGCTTCATTAACATATGGACATTTAACAAGTTTAAACACCTATCAGAGTGGAAGAAGATTCTCAAGCTTCTTTACTTAAATAATATGAAAGTCCATATCTGCTGAGGTCTTCAGCAGTGCTAAACTTAATGATGTTTTGGGTTCTTTGTATCTTTGAAATTTTCGACTATAGGAAAGTTTTTCAACTATTCCTAATACTCAGAACTGCTTTTGTGAAAATAAAGAAAAGTCACAGCAGGGGACAAACTCTCACTTTCATTGCATTGCAATGTTACCAGATATTTCCTATACAAAGATAAACACCTCTTCACCTAAAGCCAAAATATTCTGCTGTTTGGTAATATGGCTTAGCTGAACCTTTTTATACAGATTCGTTAATCACCCAGTCGCTGGATGTACAGTATATATTAATAATCCACGTAGGCGTATTTGTGCATGCTCACCTTTGCATGCACTGCCTGCTTTTTAAATGTGCTGAAAAAGATAACCAATAAAAATTGCAAATAATCCCCATGTGGGACAAGAACTTGTCAAAAAACGCATTTATCCAGATAAAAGGAAGTGTTGAGAGGAGACGAATGGATTATCAATCCAATCTAATCTCCCACGCTCAGTTATGTGACAGCATTATGTTGCATTCATGTCCTTTTTAGGATCATTTATATTCAGGGTGATTGTCATTTTTTTCCCAAGTTTGAATGAGGAGACTCTAATTTTAAAAGATAATTATCTCCTAAAACGTGACATTTTTTTGGAATTGGGAAAACTGTGAGATCAAACCAGCATGTAAAATAGAGACGAATGGAAAACCAGCATGAACAATGTGAGAAACTAACTTCTACAAGTTGAGCACTTATCTAAATATGTCTACCCTTGCAAGGTGAAAACTTGATGGACTAAAACTCAAAGGTTTAATTTAGCCCATACGCAGGCCTAAGTGTTTATTTCTTTTTTTTCCATTATACTCTAACTGGGAGCTTTGCAGCTTTCATTAGAAAGGTGGAAAAGTTTGCAAGCAAGGCCCTTCCAATGTAAATACTTAGTGTCTGACTTGTTTAAAGGAAGGACAGCTTTCATACTAACCAGACAAGTGCTTGCATACTGTTTGCACTCAGGAACACATATTTTTGATTAAAACGGCAGACATATGGTTTCTCATGGGTTTACTGCGCTTTCAATACATAACCATAATAATAACTCTCGATGGGCTTCTCACAAAACATGATGAACAGTCTTTTGCTACAGAGGATGAATTGGATTATCTTCTTAGAAACTGGAGAGATTTAAAATTAATAGATTTATAATATTTCATTTGAATGAGAGTTGTTCTCATCAATGCGTTTTGTCTCCTTAAAATATCAGGTTATCAGCGTCTGATTGTGATGTGGTGTAGCGTCAGATATCACATCCAAGAAATGTTAAGTCCTGTTTGAAGGGACGCTTTGAGCTGTAGCAGCTAACAGAAACCAATCGTATATTGGCTAGCATTCACTAAAAGTATTTGCATAAAGTAAAACTTGTACTAGAAAAGTCTTGAAATCAGACTGTACGTATGGTGAGTTCAGTTTTTAGCACAAACATGATAAATGTTTATTTGAATTCTTGATGTGCAGGTTGTACTGTAATGGTGGGAAAAGCTGTCCTTGTTGAACTCATCACTGTTCATCTAGCATATTTCACATATACCAAGTAGATGCAGCTGCAAACCAGGTAGATGAAGTCAGCATTGTGATTTTTTCTGACAACTTTATAGAAAAAAACATTTGCAATGTTCACAATGCAAACCTTTTTCTTTGCACCTTTGGAAAAAAAAAGTTATAAGTTTAGCATCAGATTTCAGTGCTGGACCCCGCAAAAAAATATCTGTCTCCAGAGAAGAGAAACAACCCCAATATTTGTTCTTGTTTTGGTGGTTTTTCTGTCATTTCATACAGAATTTCTCTGTGAGAGAGGAGTGAAGGGTGTACATAGTGTTTACTTGCCAGCAGAAGAAGTCATTACTGTACTTTTCAATAGGAATTGCCAAATTAACAGATACTTATAGAAATATTACATCATTAAACATTGAAAATACATTCATCTCTTTATAATAATTATGAATATTCTGGTTCTAAAATATTTGATTTTTGAAACAATTGCAGGTGAGGCTAATATAAAAAGGTGATAGAGATGAAAATCACTTGTTCTGCAGAGGTGTTGACTAATAGTTCTTCCAAGTTTCAACAGTCAACCTTCCTCACTCACCTTGTGATGCCCCTTCCCAGCTATCAGATAATTGCTCAGTAAACTATACGCTAATAAACGGGCTGTTTTTTTTTTTTTTTTTATTCTACAATTTGTCATGCTTCTATCCGATCAAAGTCAACTGAACTGTCAGGAACCTATGAGCTCATTTCCATATTGTTTGCAGTTGTATAATGACTCAAAATTAGCTTCTGATTAAATCTGAGGAATTCACACTTGAGTGCAGACAAGTGTGTGTGTGCTTGTTTGTATGCACACACATCGGTGTACGAGTGTACGTCGTGGCTGCATCCATTGAAACTCATTTTGATGTTCTTCGGAGTCGAGAGGAAAAAAAAAGATGGATGATGGACTCGAGCAAAAACAAGTCATCCAGGTTGAAGTTTACTTTGACAGAAATTTAATGCCGTTTGTCAGAAACTGATTAAAGTTATTTGGATTATATCTTTTGCTTTGTAGTTTTTCTCTCTTTTCTCTTTCTCTCCAACTACATCAAGAGATTTGAACGTGGTTGCTTCACATTTAAGTGAGATTTAGTGGAACCAACACTGCCAACGTCCCGCAATGGAATTTGTCTTTACTGTTGACATGTTTGTTCTTCTAAACCCTTCAACAATTTTGACACACAGAAATTGTGTGTAGTCTGGTTTTAGTTGTATTGATTCTGTTATCCATGTTTCTATACCCCTGGCATTTAAAATGTGCTGTTCCTCCACTGTGTCTTATCCTACTGCGTAGTGCCCAGCCTGAAAAATCTTCTTTCAATAAGTGCTATGTGTTGGCACATGCAATCAATCAACAGACTTGGATGCTGCAACTGGAGTATAACAGAAATAGCTGGAGTATATTTCTTTTCCAGTAAGACTGTTTTAAAGATTCTTTTACGGACTATAATTCACATTTTTCATGACTTAACTTACTTCTGTTCTCAATCCTGCTTTAATGTGAAAGCACACTTTTTTATGTTGATTTCTCTGTAAGCTTATTAAGGCAATTTGATCAATTTTTAACACATGTAAGTGCATTCCTTTAAACTCCATACCTACTCAGGCATTTTTGGATGCAGATGGTTTCATTTGTATGTGCTCGTTACACCGCGCATCCTCCTCACTGATCAGTTGTTTAAATTTGCATTTAAATGTGTTTGACCTTGAGACTTTGCACCCACCGCATCCTCTTTGTTGCTTCACACCTTTAATTGGCTAATTATTTTGGGTTTTGTGCTCAGGCTGCTTCATTATGCTTTGTGTGCTTGTGCCTTCTCACGTGTAGCTGGAGAGTGGTGATTAGGCAGGAGATTTGTGTTGAGATTATTATCTAATTCTGCTTTTAATGATTGTCTTGAATTTCAGTTAAAGTTGTAGGAATTTAGCCTGACTGCTTGTTTACCTCTTTAGTCAGGAAAGTAGAACAGAAATGACCAATTGACTGGAAGAATTGTTATCTGTTATGTTAAATAATAAAACAAATATGAAAATGGTCTCTCAGGAAGTAAGCATGAGAATCCCAGCTGAAGCGTTTGTGAAATACTTTCCTCTTAGTACAAACACGGCTCAGGTGGAAGTTAAAGACATGGACTTATCTAGACTGAAAAACTGCTTTTTTGTTCAGAGATTTAGGTACTTTGAACTTTATGATGGACTGGCGACCTGTTCAGGGTGCACCCTGCCTCTCGCCCAATGACTGCAGTGATAGGCTTCCGGCTTCCTGTGACCCTGAATTGGTCGTAGCAGTTATGAAGAGAGGAGAGAGAGAAAGATTTAGGTACTCAGATAATGGAAGACGCAGTAATTAAAACCTTTTTAAATGTGAAACATCTTTGTCATACTAATTAAAGCTCGGGACAGCAGCACAGCTATTGCAGATGGATGATGATGTTTGTTTTATATGGATGAATCTGTAGCTGGAACCTGCAACAAGAAAGGATCTCCACATCTACAGAAACAGTAAAGAAGTCATAATCTTGTGTAAGCTCATTGGTAGACTGTGTAATGAAAAAAAACTCACCTCCCCCTCACTCACAAACACACACACACAAATAATTTCCCTGTTCATATATGCATCTATCTCCTTCCGCAAATTACATTTTAATTTTACTTCACACCAGGTTTTTCAGTCACCTTGGAAGTGTTGTGGTCCGCCCCATCATGAGCATTAACATGCAGTGATGATTCCTGCAGCTTTACATGCTTAATGCCAGAGAGCTGTCCTATCACAATAACAGTTTGTCATTTCTCTCCGCCAACCACCTGGGCACAAACCATGACCTCACTCAGGGTTGCACGTATCCCTGTAAGCTGCTGACATTGCCACACACTCTTGTTTGACGAGGACGCGCATAAGCAGTCGGGTTTGTTTTAGGTTGCATAAATATTTGAAGCAGATGGAAATTGGCTTCCTGAGTATCTGTGATGAATGCAACAGCTAAGAACAGTTAAGGAAGAATCCGTCTGTAAGTAGAATCACATCTCTTCTCATGTCTGTCATATCTTTCTCCTTGGTTAGATAAGATAGAAACACAGATTGCAGTTTTGAGGGGCTTTTAAGCTTCATGAAAGCATTTCATTGGAAGTAATTGGAGTAAAGAAAAGCAGGCTGGTTTTTTTTGCAGCTGCATTTAAATTCAGGTGAGGGTCTGAGTAAATCCTTGCAGTGTTTCAGATTCCAGATCAGGTGCAAGGATGGTTGCCGGGAAGAGACACCAAACCTCAGATAAGATGATTACGTACCACAGCTGTCTTAGTAATACGAATAAACACCTTGCAGATTTACTCTGGGTTTACATTAAGAAGGATTCAGGCTTAACACTGCCTCAGTAAACTGGTGGCTGTCCTTTAAAGCAGCATGTCTTCTCGTTCTGTACAGTTAAGTCAGATTTAACCATTCAAATAATCATTTTCACTGCTATATTTTTTGGAATGAAATTTCCAGTTTGCAGACTTAATAGCCATTTTCACATACGAACTCTGGGGATTTTCAGGAGGAATGTTTGGGCAATTGTGTCCAGTCTTTCTCTGCAGTTGCTGTTCACACAAACACGTCTCAGCAGGAGGTTTTCTGCAAGAGATTCACTCTCCCGGCTGGAAATGCGAGGGAGAGAGAGCGGAGGGTGGCTGTCTATCTAGAGCATGCAAGATGCTGCAAGTGATGCATGTAGAGAATTGCAGATGAGGCTCTTTTTTTGGTTGAGAGGGGTATGGCATGTCTGTGTACAAATCCACATTGTGGGGCATGCACCTAAAGTAGCATGTAGGTCATTGGAAAATAGAAACTCTCACCAGTGAACATACACAGTCAAACACACACTGGCATCTAATGCCACTGAATATTTGCTGACATGGTCATGCATTGTCTAACCCACTGATGATCTGGATATTTCTGGAAGGGCCACAGTGGAAAATCTCTACAAGAAACCCAGAGACATTTGCAACACTAAAGGAAATCTCTTTGCATATGTGAAAGCAGCTAATAATGAGCACAGAACCTCCTTTAAAATCTGTTACCACTGAATGCAAAGTGAATATTACACCATCTTCTTTTATTAAATTCTATTTGTCTTGGCGTAGACCAGGGGTCTCCAAAGTCGGTCCTCGAGGGCCGATGTTCAGTATCTTTGCGATGTATCCTTTTTCTGACACACCTGGCTCAGACTAATCGGATCCAACAGCCAATGAAGTTTTGCACAGTGACTGATTCAGTCAGGCGTGTTGGAGCAGGGATACCTGGTAAACCTGCAGGATTCTGGCCCGGAGCTGGACTCTCCTGGTGTACAGTCGGTGATGCTTCATGAAAAATGCTATGATCAGTTTGCTTGATTAAAAAGCATATAGCAATTTTACTAAGTTTCTTTTTCTCTCGCCATCAAGCTTTAGGATTCGTTGATAAATTGGTCTGCATTCAGACTGAGCCTCTTCATTGCTATACTTCTCTACATTACATATAAGCAAGCCCATTTGCTTGTGTACTTGGAAGTAGCAACATTTGTTTACTTGTGCGATGTGCGAAAAAGATTCTGGGAGAAAATAATTACTGCTCTCTGAGCTACACGTCTGCTGACAGCTGACTCCTTTTTGTTTCTAATTAAAGAAGTTTTTAATCAGTGTTATTACATCCTGAAATTCGTCATTTCAAGTGTGCGAGTCTCTAAACAGCCAATGCCTACTTCACAGCAGAAATGTGAACAGATCAAGTGCTACAGTTTTAAATACTTTTCCTCCTTTATGGTTCGGTAAAGTTACAGGTCTGCAGGGCCGGCATGTATGTATATATATATATATACCAGATATGAAGTAATCGCAAAACGAACATTAGATCCCCAAATCTTCTGAATGCAGAAGCCCTAAAGAACTGGAATAAAACATTTGGATTTATTGGTTCCTACTATTAGAGCAAGTAAATACAAAACATTAAACAGAAAATAATACATAAGTTAAACTATGAACCAAATGAGGTTGAAGTAGATCCTTACATAATACCCACCTCCCGCATTTTTTTTCCACACAGAATAAAATCAACACATAAGAAAAAATTAACTTAAGTTTATCATTTACAGAGAAAAGAAAGAAACCATTAATAGGAATTTGAGTTGTATAACTACTTTAGGTGTCTTATGCAGCTTAATTTAACATCCATCGTCATAAAGAATAGTTTTAGAATTTTCTTGCATCTTTTGAAACATTTTAATAATTTAGGGACAGTGATTCTTTCATTTATTTTTCAGCCCCACAGCAGATACACAGTGTCAGTTAATGATGATTTTTACCATGGGATTCAGAAGTTAAAAGACCTTCTAGATCATGCTTGTTTTACTTTATTTTAAACAGCTTCTGGATGAAGTGACAGTAAATAAAAAAAAAAAAAAACCCAACAACTTTATTTACCCCAGACAGAAATTGCAATTAATCAAATGGCAAGTAATTGTTTGTTCTTAGCTTTGTGCGTTATTTGGATTGATTTTTTTCTGACTGTATGAAAATATCCGTATTCCTCCCATTAATATTTGCTCTAACCTAGTTTGGTCTGATGAGGCAGTTTTGTAACATTATTGCACCGGCCAATTAGCTGAACTAACAGGAAGTGCATGACCTTAAACCCAGGAGATTATAGTTCCAAGATCAACAACATGAAAAACTTATGTATTCAGATTCGGAAAAAGCAGCTGCAGCGGAGAATTATGTTCATACAGTTTATTGTTTATGACGTTTTTTAGCCCTTTATCAAAAATCACTGTGTGAATGATTAAATGTACAGAGCAGCTTGAAAATCAAACATCCTCGAAGACACATGAAATAACAGAAAGCTCCAACTCATGGGATTCCATAGAGTTGCCTTTTTGTATTTGTTATCCCATATTCTATTGGCTCTGAGGTTGGAATTGGGGTCACCTGAGCAATTTGCCGAAGAGAATAGTGCAACTGCTCAGCCACAGTGGTCTGAAAGAGAATATACACTGTTTTGGCTTTTTATAACCATTTGCACATTTTTCATGCACACATCAGCACAGGCAGTTTTGTCTCTTTGGCATCATGAAAATCTCATACAAACTCATACCAAAATAAAGCAAACACAAGCTCAAAATCTGGCTGTTCTGTGAGCGCAATAGACTGCATGAATCACAATGCCGACTGAAGCATTTTGTGCAGATTTACAGGCAGCTCAGGGAAGCTTTCTCCCAAGGACATCAAAATTACAGACCTAAAAGTGAGAGCCATACTTCATAATAGATGCTAGCACTGGGAACAGTTGTGGAAACAGGTTTATAAAAATGGGGTTAGTAAGCTAAATAAGATATGTGTATGTGTACATGTATGAGTCAAAGATGGGCAAAAAATATGTTACAAATTTTGTCCATTTTCTAAAATAAACCAAACCAATCTCAGTTCACGCTCATATTTTTCAAAATTACATTTCATATTTTTTAACAATGCATGCACATTATTACATGTGCACAGCTTGAGAGCTTCACCAGGTAAAGTCTAATAGATTTTGAAAGGGGTCCAGCAGTGTTATTTTAACAGTCTCTTCCGGCTTTCCCTGCTTTTTTTGAACAGACAGATGACGGTAGGTATGGGCACAGTGCGAGCAATGGAGTGTGGCTTGCCTCAACCCTGTCACTTTGATAGAGTGAATACATTGTGAGAGATAATGGAAACTTTCTATTCAGCGAGGGCTGGAATAAAGAGAGCCTTCCTACTCATTCATCAACATTGATTACTGTACAGCCCATGGCCTGGAAAGAGCAAGGGAGCACCACTTCTTACAAAGACTCTGCTGAATTGCAGGTAAAGGAATCAGAAAACAACAAAAGTGCAATACTGGCCTTTTAAGAAACATCACCCCAATTTGTTTTAAGGTGAAGCTGCACAGCATCTGATACTCTGAGCTGCTTTGGGGTTATAAGGAAGGCTGCTCCTGTACTGTTTACAGCACTGGAAAAAACAAACTGCAATACCTTTTCTACTGGTATTGATAGTCTAACAGGGTGCAGTGAGTAATCTTTTTTCTTTTAATCTATATTTGCTGCAAAAGAGGCCAAAGTTAATGGTGTGTTAAGTGAAATTCAACACAAGACAGGTGCAGCCTTGAAAAATCTCACAGGAGCATTAAGAAACCCTGCAACAGCATACATTGTGAAAGTCAAAGTGAAGACATTACATGGAGCACTTCACCTCAGAGTGATGGTGATGTTGCTCCTTCTCTCTCAATTTATGATCTTAATGCTAATATTCTCATAAATTTGCTAATTCAGCTGGAAATTGTGTATAAAGCCTGAATACCTTAGTGTTTTCCTTCTTAAATGACTCTGTGTTGTGTCCAACAGTCCAAAACACAAATATATTTAACGCACAATGGGAAAGAAAAAGAAAATTGTGTTTAGGAATCCTGGGATGACAACTCTTTGGCACTTTTATTTTAAAACTGAACCTCTGTTTACATGGCTTGTTTTATTTTTTTTCTGTATATTAATAGGGATGGCAATTACATGAATAACATCCTATTTCTCCCCTATCTACACTATTCTGTAGGACTTTCTACAAAGATGATTTTCAGTTAATGCATTTGTTTAATCTGAGTAATTTGACATAAATTTGGTTTGTTTAAGCTTAAAGCCATTTTTCTTCTCTTACTTATACATTGCATATAATAGTCATTACATTGTTGTTTCCTTCAGCACACTCCAGCGGTGCTTACTTGTCAATATTTTTCCATCTTCCTCCCTATAAGAGGTGCCATCTTACATTTGAGAACCCGGTGTACCGCAACTCTCAACAAGATGCAGAATGCATTCATTTTTAATCTATTCTGTTTGAATTATTCTGGTGTTGTGTCACATAAAACTGCGAGTTAGTTTTCACCTTAAAACTGTGTCTAGATTTCTTTTCATTTGCAATGACTGAAAAGTGGGTGGACTAGAGTACTAAAGACAGCGTGCAGCTGTGTTACTTAAGACATCAAGTAAAAACTAAATATTAAAAGTATATTAAAAAGTATGCAATGTAATAATTGTAAATCACATTAAAAAAAGGTAAAATATGCTAATTAACAGACCATAATAAACTATCTGCATACAAGGTAGCTTAATATCATTTCAATACTTTTGTCATGCCTCTGTGAGGTCTGATATGTGAGTAATATGAAAACAGTAATGATGAACACTTCCTCCCCACTGACTTTAGCGTTGGTGATTAGGAATGGATATGGACAACTCCATGATGTTGTTATTTTTACTCACTGTCTCTCAGCTTGTCCCATCAGATATAATTATAACAGACATTGGAAAACAAATCTATGAACTGTGGAAAAAAAAGAAAAAAGAAAAAGACGTGCTGCATGCAACTAAATTTCAAGATCTCAGACTTGTAGAGGTTAAAGCTTCCTGAAGACACATCTTTTTAGTAATGCTGCCGCAATAGTTTATAATCAGAACGAAAAGAAATCTTGCTTAAGATGTTGTCACAAGCTGTTCGAGTTCAAGGCCTGTTTGTTTACTTGTGGTGTACGATGCCACTGATTTTCTTTCAAATACGATGCCAAGTGAAATCAATCGAATATTTGCGATACCAATCTGATACCAATACTTCAGCTTAAAATGTTTGTAGAATCTCTTTTAAAGCAGCCTACACTAAGGGGAAGGAACTGATAACTATACTGATATCACACGTATCACACAGTGGGCTGCTGCAGTTCAGCTCCATGTGTGACTGCTACGGACTGAGTACTGAATGATCAGCAAGCTGCTGTGCTACTACGCCGTGTCTCATTTCACATATGACTGCAGGTTGAAGACAAATTAGTTCCTAACAGGTGGGTGTAATTCAGACAAGATCTTGATGTTAGAATTACTTTTTATTCCAGCTCCTAATATTTGCCTAAAGTTACTAAAGTATCAATATTTTAACATGAAAATGATTTTAACATAAAAAGTTAATATCAGAGGTACTTTTAATCATTGAGCTGCACATCACTAGTGCTAACACTAGTCATCTTGACTTTCAGTATTTGAAAAACATAAGAGTTCACTGAAAGCACATAAACATCCACTGTAGCAGTTAAGCTGTTGCATTTTAGCAGGATCTATTTTAAAGCTGCACATGCTAACGAGCAACACTGTCTAAAAACCTCGCCTCCAGCATCTGAATCACTGCTGGCTCACAGAGGAAATACCTTTTTCCACATTGGTGCTATTTGTCCCTTACCGGCAACTGTAGTTTCAAGATGGCTAACAAGTCATGGCCCAGCGGCAACCTCCAGTGGTTAAAAAAAAAAAAGCAGTTCCCCCCTCATCCACTAGGGGCTCCAAACCAGAGCAAATTCCCACAGACTCCCATGTCAAAAAGACCAACTTCACAGCAGCAATAAACATACTTACAGCCTGGAGCAAAAATCCATTTTAGGTCTATTAGTTCAGGTTTACCTTCACGACAACTGTGAGGGGGGGATTTTTTTTTTAAAACTCCTTTGTTCAAAAGTAATTTAATCTCGAAATTCGGCATATTTAGGGCGTGTCCTTTTTAATTGACAGTTTCCCAATCTTCCGCTTCAAGTAAGAGGTACACATAACAACCGCGGGTTTTAGCCGGGTTAACATCGTGACTTAGCTTTAGCCCGCTTACCTCCGTTAGCTGGTTAACTCCTGTTATCTCCGGGTTTAGCTCGGTAAGCTCTTAACTACAGGTCGCTCGATGTCAATCATCCAACATGACGCTTACAGCGCCCTTTTCAGCTCCACCTCTTTGCCCATATTTGTATTTTCCAGGTGAGACGACACGAATGCCCCTGCCAAGATGGCGATGGTAGGAACCGCCCACCGAGCTTTAATTTAGCTCTTCAGAAACCTATGGGTGACGTCACGGAGGCTCCATCCATCTTTTTATACAGTCTATTGTCATGGTCCTTCCGCTCTCTACTAGCTTACCTGTCGTACATAGAAATAAATCTAAAAGATGTTGCTTATGATAATGTGCCATCTTATTAGCAGAGGTCACACTTTACCAATAACAACACATATAAAGATGCAGAGATCCATTTTCACCAGAACACAACTAAATATATTACCTAGTATCCCTTTAATAAAGCAGTCATAAAAAATTAAAATAAAATAAATTACTTGAATAGAGTCATAATATTTAATGAAGGAAGCCAATAACTATTGGCTGTTTGAGAAATATCTGACTTAAGCACTGCCAAACTAGCTGCCAGTGCCCTCAGCAGGTAAACAAAGGTGTGAATATATAAATGAAGAGTGATTTTTGTTCCAACAGCTGGTACTTGCATCCTGGACATGTTTTGGCCTGATTGGTTTGACTGTTTTGCATAATGCAAGTACTGCAAGGTGGCGAATCCCTCGGGCAAATTTGTTTTAGAAGTGATGGCAGCCAGATGTTTCTCACCAGGGAAGGAGCATAATGTAAAGATTCAAAGAGAATGCCAACTTACTTACCTCCATATACATACCAAAATATGAGCAGAAATGTAACAAATTCATAGGAAAATTTAGTTTTCTTGTTTTTTTTTGTCATAGAAAAGGTAGTTATGTTGGTCGTATGTGTAGTGCAAAGTAAAATAACACAAGGGGCTGTCTGTGTCTTATTAGATCAAACAAAGTTATGTGTTACAAATTGTGATGTAAGCTTTCACTTATAATCAGGTCTCATCAGGAGGTTTTCCTGCCATCCATGTGCTGAAGATAGGATCACAGGTTTAACCGACCTTACAGCTGGCATGGTCTTGTAACTTATTTTTAATCCTTCTTTTAAGAGGAGATAGTTCTGAAAGCCCAGCTGATTAGAAAATTGCTTTCCATTTTGCATCATTGTGAAAGGTTAAATTTTCATCCAAGTATTGATTCTTTCCTAAACCATGCCTAATAATTTTTATGCCAGAATCAATAGCAAACTTGTGTTTGACTGAACTTAAAATGAGTTCAAATTTAAAATGAACAAAAATGTAATATTTCTTCATGCGAGAGGAACTCCAGTGTCCAGGATGAAAGTCCTGTTTATCTTAAAATGACGTCTCATTACATAATTTTTTCAGCGCACATCTTTGAGATACACAAAACAACACAAAGCAGCATAAAACACTGACAGCAAACATCTTTCTGTACTTCAGCTTCAACTTACAAACAAATTTTATTTTATAAGGTGCAGAGCAGGCCATTTAGTCAGGGACGGACTGGGCATGTCGCATACTGGGCACTTTCCTGGTGGACCCATGTAGTTTTTGGGCCGAGACAGTTTATTTAACTGGTTCATGAAACTTATTGATCAGTGACTCAACTAACACTGTGCCGAAGATTTTAAGCATTTCCTCCTCTCGGCTCGGAGCCAGGGAATGCAGATACCCATCAGAAATGAAGAGAGAAAGCAGAAGAGGCTCGAGGAGAAACTGCACCACTAACAAACAAACAAACAAACAAAAAAGAAGTGAAGGGACAGTTCAGCGACAGCAGGACCTTCATCAGCTGCTGTGGTGATGATGGTGGAAGCTGTAATAAGCTGTACTGCTTTCACATCACTGAAGTTATGTTCTGAGTAAAGAGCTCCATTAAATCCAGTAGCTGAGTCAGAGCTAGAAACCAGTTAGCAGTGAACATGTCAACGAAACAGCTGTTTTATGTCCACATTTGTCTTGTTATGTGTTATGTTATGAAATTAGTTGATGGAGTCAGAGTTTCCAGGTGTTGTCTTCTTTAACTTTATCAATTTATTGAAATAGAAACTATTATTTTTAACTATTGTTTATCAAAATTTACAGTGAGGCAGCAGCGTTCAGATTTTATTTATTATCTGGGGTATTTTTTATTCGTGGTGGGCTGATAGTTGGATACAAAATGTGTTGGAGCCTACTTCTGTGTAGATATACAGAATAATACACAAAAATAAAACATTATTTAAGATTTAGTTTTTAAAAAAAATTCAGCCTACACTGTAGTCTAAATGTTGACGCTAATGAATCTGTTTCCCACTCGACCAAAGAATCCAGTAATTCTGAACTGCTTGAATCATTATGTTTTTTTGTTTGTTTTTTTTTTTTTTTATCTTGAGTCAATCTTTAATTGAACCTGGTTGAGATAAAATCTCCAGAAGAGAAGCACAAGCAGCAGACACAGAGACACTGTTTCTACACCATCCAGGAACCGTTTTCATCTGGTCCGTCATTCCTCATGTCTGTTCTTTCTGTTTTCTTTCTCCATCAAACACAAAGTGGGATAAATGCAGCTCAAACATACATCAGTTAGCTGGAGTATACATGTTTATTTTATTTACAAACTAGAAAAGCACACAGAGCGCAGACCTCCTCGATACAGCTCATTTCCACTGTGCAGTGATTTTCAACCCCATTTTACAGTCCTACATTAATTATATATTCATAATTAGATTGATTATCATAACATACCTTTAGTGTTTTGAAATTGTAATGATATTGTTAATTGTCAGATGTTTATTAAAAACATAAAACATGTAATTGTTCTTTTTCTTTTTTATTTCAACAGTGAACCCATCAGCACCAATTTATCTACAAACTAGTGTTTATCTGTCAAGTTGCAATAAAGATACGTTAACTGTTAACTGGTGTAACAAAATAACACAATGTGTTTGTAGTCAGTATTTGTTTTTAACTTGTTGACTGAGTCCGTGTTCAGACTTTTATCTAGTTAATAATAAATAATAAATGAATAAATGAAAATGTAATTCCTGTGCCTGCTATTCCTCTCATATCACACCCAAAATATAATGGAATCTAAGTTAGACCAAAGCTCAATTTTCAGACATAAATAAAATCTCATTAATCTGTTCAGAAGCTGAAGTTGCTGACAAACAGACAGAAAGACACCCAGATAAACGCAGGCTAACCCTCTTGGTGGAGGTAATATTGGAAGTAGTTACCATGTCTTCACTCTGATACCTGCTAACTTTCTGCATGGTTTTGCTGGTTTCAAACAGCTGCATGATTGGTATCCACATTTAAATGAGCGCAATGATTAGTAAAGTACAAGATTGTATGTGGACAAGTTTGGGCCAAAATTCCAAGTAGGTATAATCAGTTTGTATAATTAGGCCTCATTTTTTTCATGTTAAGTAGGTTTTGTAGACTAATTACCCTAAGTAACTAGTTATGTTTTAAAAAAAAAAAGCATTGGATTGGAACTATTCACTCACATTGAACATTGACACAATAATGTACTTTATGATTGCAAGCTGAAAGCCAGTGCTGAGAGCATGCATTTGTATTGACTTGATCATAAAGCAACATGCCAAAGCTGGAGCATATCAAGCTGCTTTTACAAACTGATGCAAGACAGGAGGGAAACAACTCGCACAGTGATGAGCATGTGACGCGTTATCTTGCTCATCAAGAGAGATTTTATCCTTCCCAGAAGCTGGTGGAAGGATGGATTATCATCAGTTCTTCTTATTCTACTGCTGGCTTGTTTAATACTGTATCTTGGATTGTGAATGGGGAAGTAAATATGTCCTTCATACGGAGGACTGGATATTACCAGCGTGTTTCCCACAGCTAGTCCCACCCACTCAGTGTGATAATCTCAGAGCTGTAGTTAGGCTGAGGCAGATGCATGGAGGGGTTCCAGGTTGAGACAGAAACTTTGGGACTCCAGTGATTTAATACTTTAGATATATCAGTTCAGTTTCTACAAAAATGTTTGTCTTCATGTGTGTGAAAGGAGAAAACACTCTCAGTTTATACTTGCTTTTACAACCTTTTTTCTTTCTGTGCATCACTTCTTAACTTTTCCGTGTGCCCCACTGGATGGGCTGCTGATACATAGTAATGATCTGCTTTCACTCCCAGGTACTATATGCTGCTTAAAAATTTAATTGACTAAATACAAAGACATGTATGTGAACAAGAGTTCCAAACTTTTACAAAAAAAAAAGAAAAAGAAAAAGAAACACGACATGACATGTGACATTTCCTGGTATTTGGTTGGCTATGTAACAGGACAGCTAGAGCAGGTCAACCTATCAAGATGGGTTTGTCTCCATAGATAGCAACATTACAATTAGCAAGTACTGCTAATGGCATTTATCATTCATTAAAAAATTTAAAAAAAAATTGCATAAATTTTGCTACTGAAAAAGGAATTAGGATTACCAAACCTGGAACTGCTTGTATTTGGATTAGTTCGCCTTCCTCAGCCAACCGTGTAATTTATTAACTGAAATAATGAGACAATGTAAAATAACCACTCAGTATGTCAAAATTGCTTTTAAATGGCCAATCAGAAAGAGGATACAGATGATTAGTTCTTGACATAATTTGATAACTACTCTGACTAAATGTGCAGCTTCACCAAATAATTGTTTTTTTTCTGTCTGTGCTTCCTTGTTGCATCACTGGTCATATGAGCTCATAATTACTGAGAAAACTGCGATGTGGGCAACACAGGTGACAATAAGGCTAGACTTAATTCCAAGTTTACCTCAGAGTACAGGAGTTTTGTTTCTGCAGGCATAACAGAAGGTGCACCGCAGTGCCTGCTCTTTTCTAATTAAGTTTGTTTGTTGTATTGGGATTGAGGGCCTGCTTGATACGACCACCCACTGGAAATAAAAGTTGTTGTACTTTTAATGCCACATTTACTTCATAAGTTAACAGCATACAGAAAATGTTGAACTAAAGACTTAACTAAGCTGGACCTGCTTTAACTTTTCCATTATTTGCCAAGTGGGACAGAGAGATTAAATCTGTTGTTGATTCGGGGGTTTATCAGCAGTCACATTGCCCTTGGCGAGGCCTCCTGTTGCTCGTCGAAAGCACTGCTTGTAGTTATGTTTGTCTTCTCTTGAAAAGATATCAGCCTCTAAAACTGTGATGGGGGAGTTTGCATCAAGGCCTCAATGTCTCATTTCATGTCTGTTTCGTAGTACTGCACCAAGCTAATTAACACAATTTTTCTGAACGCATAGAGGTTCTAAACATTGTGAGCACTCAGCTCTGGATCTTGATGTTAGCACATTATGAAGATGTCTTAAAAGTGAATGAAGGAATTTATTAGAAGAAAGAAGAAGAAAAAAAAACGTTCAATAATATTAACCACTAGGGGTTTGTCTTTAGCCGGAAGGTCCCGAGGTTTGGATAAACCTCACTCCGGTCACCATGGTGTTGGTGTCAACAGTCATTATAGACATATGAACACTGACAGATCTATTACATCTGAGAAAATTAGTGTAGAGGGGTTTTTACATGAACCAATTTTCATAGATCTTGTTTTCAGCTGGCGTAATTGCAGAAATGATTGTCCTTGACTAAAGTATAACAGAGATTAGTCACAACAGATGCCATCTATAATATCTGATTATTCAAGGCTAATACAAATAACCCCCCTTCTGAATGTGGAAAAGCAAACATTAGATTTGTGCCGACACTATTGTGAACACGCAGTTTGACCTGAAAACCACATAAATAACTGTTTGGATCTCTGAAAACTGCTGATCTTCTGATATACCTGAAAGAGAAATAGAGCTCAACGATTAAAATTAATTAATACAATTTATTTATTTGTTTAAACTAATAATATATGATACCAATGGAAAACAATGTAGAATAGAATAGAATAGAATAGAAAAGAATAGAAACCAAAAGTGTGTAATTTTCTGTGTCTCACCATCACTACCCACGTGCATTTCATGTGTGTTCATAATGTATAAAGGAAAACTCTAAATGTCCTTCCTGACGTCAGGAGGTCAAATTAACACGACCGAGGAGGATCGTCATCCGCCAGGATTCTCCTAGCTTTTCTCTTTGTCCTCCCAAGACACACATTTACAAGAAGAAGCTTTGCTTTTCCCAGAACTTTGTCTTTCATCTCGTTTAACACATTTTTGTACTTCAGCTTGAATGGAAACACATGATAAACGTCTAACAGCTTTTAAAGATGAATTTTTATTTATTTCTTTGCGCTTTTAACATTATTTGCCCACTTCCGTACCTGTTGTACACAGCCCATCTCTTCTGACGTTGGTGAGGTACCCCTCGGGACAGGATCCCATACAATACTACAAAATAAAACCGGAAACCAGAACTAAACATGACAAGACTACAAAAACCTAAACCAAAAACCAGAGAGCATGACGCAACGTTTACCTCGGAAACTGAATTATATTAGGTTTACTTCATTCTTACGAGTGTTTTATAAGAGATTACATAGACTGATGGACGTGCCATGGAGTAGTTTTCAGTTACGATTGTATCATTACCTCTTCATAACACCTTGCTGAGTCTTTGTTCCGCAGTATTTATTATATGTTTGTGCAAACATATTTGGGCTTGTAGCTGATGTTCTGGGTTGTTTAAAGTGTGTTTACATAACTCCTTCATCCTTCAGTTTCCAATAGAATTCTGAGCTAACACAATCTTCCTGATAGAAGTAGCAGAAGGTAATTGATGGCTGCTAAAGATAAACATTGACTTTTAAGCTTTCAAGACAATGAACAGCACCGTTGCAGCAGTCTGAGTGGATTAGTGGAGAATTCGTGGCATACCACTTAGAAATTGTTGAACAACTCTGTTTTATCGTGTTTAGACTTAAAAGAAAAAGTCGCAATGCTGAGTAGGATGGATGGCAGGATTCTGTGGTATTAGAAGTATTTCTTTTAGGTTGGTAAATCAACAGTTTGTGCAGAGAAGAATTTTGCAGTGCTGTAATGGGAACTGAGGTATGCAGCAACATGACAGCAAGGCAGTGAGTTCAGCATGTAGACAGCGCTGTTATTTTAACTGCTTTTTTATCTGCTTTCATGTTTGTTTTACCAGCATCCACAACATGTGCCAGAGACAGCATCTGTCCCTGCCGTTACATTTGATGCCTGTGGTTGAATGTTTAGTAACCGTGGCGGGATATGATTCAGCCCTTTTTAAGGTTGAACAGATGGACTCGTAGAGAAAGATTACCCCAACCAATGGTCGATGAAACGGCCGGTAGATGGGAACTTGTAAAGCCTCTCATTTGCTTTGTGAGGGAACTGTTATCATTTTAATTACTTGTTATTTCAGGATTGTAAGAAGGTCAGTTTGTTTAGTTTAAAGGGTGGCAGGAAAAATGAGACGAGAAGACCATCGTGGTTATAAAACGTTCCTGAGCTGATAGCAGCGTACAATACATTTTCCTGAAGAATACATTGCAGTAAATGAAGTTAATAAATGGAATAATGCAGTTTAAATTGTCATATTATCCTTTGGCCTACCTTATTCAGCCATCACCGTATTGTCAAGGGCTATAGGGAAATGATAGTCCACTGATGTTGAATAATTAGATTAGGACAATAATAGGATTCAATATATTTCTTTCTCCTCTGTGGCAGATATTTTAATAGGAGTTGAGACCCTACCAGGCCATTAGCCAGATGGGTCAGAGCTACTTAATCTCCAAACAATGTCTTCAGCAGAGCAAATGACCTAATTAGCTACATAATACAGGACATACCACACAATGAGCCATTGATGGAAAGAAAAAACCTACAAAACAAATGAAATTGTCGTTCTCTATTAGGTGTAATTAGAAATGCATCTTTTAATGACAGCAATTAAACAAACACGTTGCTGGAGGCAGCGTGACACAACCTGTCAACTCAGATATGCTGGGAAATACTAAAGTAGGTTTTGATAGGAAATATTCTATTTGATGCTTTGTTGTTGTTTTTTTCCCCTTTTTCTTTACTTACAAAATGATGATTAAAGGTTAGAAAAGTAACTTTTGCTTTTGATAAAGATGGCCAGATAATCTGATCAGGAGGTGATCGTCTGTTCCGTTAACCTCTAGTTTCTGTATCAGTGACTACATAGAGCATGTTGAGCCCCTTGGGGTGCAACTTTGGATTTTCACTCATCTGGCAACATAACATGGATCACTTATTGTGAGACATAGCTGATTAGCCTTTAGTCCCTGAAATTAAATCTGTTCTGACAGTCTGTTCTGTTGGTGTAGTTGACATGACACATGGTGGGTGGCAAAAAACAGAACATACCACCTCCATGTGATGACCTCAAGAATCAGCAGCTCTGTCAGAAATTGCTGGTTTGGATCTTTTAGAACAATAATGACGGTCTTAGAGAGAGATAGAAATAGAAATGCCAGAAATATGTTTCAAGTTGAAAACCTTTACTGTGTTCATCACTTAGCAGGAGAAAACACATTTACATGGACTCTACATCGATGTTATGTGATTCGTGTGTTTATTTGAGGGGATGCAGACTGACAAAATTTGGAGAAATGGATGTTGTCATGCTGGAAAAACCTTCTACCAAACTGGGGGAGATTTGATTTTGACTCACGAGATGGTAAAACATCCCGTTGTGTTCTCTTGTTTTTTCTCAAAGGAATACAGGACAGGATGAACTTTGGCCTGTTCTGTTTAAACATGATAATGTTTATTAAGTCATAAAAGATATAACTTAAAGAACATCAAACAATAAACATTTGCCACAACTAGTGAACTACTGGAACAGATTAGGTTGTAAATATACTGTCAGCTTACACTCTTTAACACCTGTCCATCCACATCTTTGTTAGGTAACGCTTAGGGCCATCCACTGTTGATTTCTGTTTAACTTGAGAAATGTGTAGTATATTTACATGTGAGCAGACATGTTTGGGCCTTTCAGACAACCTTGCTTTTCTCAGCTGAAGTTGTCATTGTTAAAAATGTTGTATTGTCTCTTGTTGGCGGCTTTTGTTGTTTTTCTCTGCTTCTTTGTACCACCAGGACAGCAGGCAAAATTGTGCGCCAGAGATTAAGAAGTATTTCTTGTTTTGGGTTTTTCTGAGCATAAAAAAAGGAGCAGGTGTGAACTGTGAATGGAAAATTTATTAGATTTAGTCAGATATTTTTAGGTTTCGTGGGGCAAGATGAGGGCAAGTTATTTTTAAGATCTGGTTTTGGGCCAGGTGCCTTGATTTTTCTTTTTAGGAACTTAAGCCTTTTTCATGTTTCCCATTAAAGTTTGGGCTTATGCTCCTTTTTGATTCCTCATCATCATGTTTGTGAGGCGCAGAGGTGGTCAAAGCTGATACACCTCTGAACCAGCAGCCGACATAGCCAAGGAGCTGACTATACAAGTCTGTGTGAGACGGCTCTGACTTATTTTGCTGATTGGATCATGAGCAAAGGCACATTACATTATCTTTAAATGTTTGCACACGTGTACTTTTGCATTTGTCAAGCTAACTACATTTTTGGTGGATGGCGTTTGCACTTTTTCCCATGAAAAGCTTGATGGTTATGAGGTGACACAGTGTCACCTTGTCTCTTATATAGTGAAAGCGCATGCAAGTCACATTTGTCGCCTCCGGGCATTAATGTAGGTGAATGATTGTCTGTTGTAGCCGTATGATTAACTGTTGACATGTGCGTTGTGTTTCCCCACCTTTTACTCAGTGTTTGCTGGGATTGTCTGTGTGACCCTGAATAACAATAAGAAGGTGAATGAATTATTTATTTTACATTTTTCATTTCCCGCTTTGATTGAACCAGCTACTGTTTGTGCTATAAGTTTCATCATCGTCATGGTGAATGAATAGGGAGGGGTCTTCCTTAATCTTATTAGCCTAATCCTTTATCTGTAGACAATCTACAATTTGGTTCAGGCTTTCTTCATATTTCTTCATATATCATTGGACAATGGGACATAATTATGTTGGGCATGAAATGGAACTTTTAATCCAAAAACAATTTTATGACATGAAAACTAAAGAGTTACAAGTCTGAAGCATCTAAAAATTGTTTTCAGGGTCAGTTCTTCTCTTTGCTAATATATTTTTATTTACATTTTTCTCAACACTTTTTGAGAATTTTTACAGATGTCACCTCTGTAGAATTATTTTGTGCATTCACACAACATGATGCCACTGCCTATTCTGTAATGTCGTAATTATTAACCATGAAAGGTTATTTTTAGCATTAAACATCTTGCTTTACATAATGTCATCTTGCAGTTTGGACTCTTGCCATTATTTGATCTGCCAAAAAAAAAAGAAAAAAAAAAATCCTTTGTTTGTCATTTCTGGCCAAAAATAAAAATTTGCTCAGCTCTGTTGAGCTACCACAGCTCTCTGTCAATGCTCTTTTCTTTTTTTTTTTTTTTTTTTTTTTTTTCATCCATAGATCTTAAGTTGATTATTTATTTATATGAAGCAAGACGAAAAGATTCATTTGTTTTGACAGATGCTTGTTCTAGGGCAGCAGCCAAAGCTCAGCTTGATTTTCCGGACTGTCACGCAAGACTTGTAGTTCATACTTTGTTGTCAGACAAACAAAATTCTTCATTTGGCACATTGGTGAATAATTATCGCTCTCCAAAAGGCTGCGTTTGTTGAGCGTGTTTTAGTTGCAGGAGGGTGCGAGACAGACTATTTGTCTGGAACAGTGCTTTGGCCTAATTGCCTGTTTTCCTGTCACATAAAGCTCAGATGTAGCTCTGGTGCTATTTTAAAAAGGCACAGAAAGTTATTGCAGACATATGAATACAAGTTGGATATTTACATGATATAATCACAAGAATAAATGCTGACTTTTTGATGCAGGCTCAGTAGTTTGTGCTTCAGATTATGCGTTTTTCACCAAGGGATTTATTAAAGCGAGCTGATCAGGGATCCCAAGAGACTTGACAAGTCATGCCCTTCATGCAGTAGTTGTAAATTATGTGTTTAATCGTTTCATATGTCTTAACTTTCAATCTTAATAACTCACCATTTCCCCCTCAAGCACTTGACAAATTCTGTGGATTAGTAGTCATGTTTAAATATATGACTTTAAAGGTGACAGCAATGTCATCTTTTAGTGGGTATAAAAATGAGTGCTTGGCAGAGATTTCATGTGAGCTTAACATGGAGTCAAAGTTTTTACCATTAAGTGTACAAAGTGAAACAGCATGAAGTTGAAACACATGCATTAACAGCTGCTGCAACATCGGAGAGAATAAATTTAATCTTTACAGGTAGCTAATAAAGTTTTTTTAATCAAAAACACTGTTAAAAAAATTCAGTTCTGACTGGGATGTGTTTGTTCAACTGTTTAACATCAGTTCAAAAGGTCCTGTGTGCGCTAAAACGACTCTTTTTGGAGCAACAAATTGAACAAAAGATGTTAAACTGATTGACAATCAATCCGTCTCAATTTCTTTGTTGATGCTATTTTCTGCAGTGACTATTAAATGCTTAATTTAGTCAGACGGTAAGGTCAAAACTAAAATTCAACATTCCCTCAGCGAACATTCAGAAATTCATTTGCAGTCATTTTTAGATCCAGTGCCGCTTCATCGTTGAAGCTTTGATAATGTTGAAGGGTAGCAAAGCTTTTTATCCGCACAGATGTTTGCGCTAGCAATCAGTAGTTAAGCGTTCATACAGACCTGCCCCGGCAGCTGGCATTACCTCTGAGAACTAGTTCAATCACAGGAGGTTTTCATGTGTCAAAGAACGTGAATAGTGACCTTTGTGACTCAGAGCCACGCTGGAGATGTGTTCTGCAGGTTGCAACGCTAATGTTGGCTGAAGTCTAAACAGGGAATTTATTAGCGCTGCTGCGTACATGCATAACAAATTCCCATCTCAGCCACATTTTCAAAGCTTTTGAGTATTCTGGAGGTGTCGGCAAGGATATTTGGAGGTGAGTTTAATTAGAGCACAACTCCCCTCTGCAGTGCTGGCAAAAGAATGCATAATAGCTTGAAGACACAAGAAAGCTGCTTTATAAGCTTGTCATGGGTTTGATTTCTTTACTCCAAGACTTCAGTCTAGCTTCTCGACAACAAATCAGTGCCTCTATTTACAAGCAAACAATATGTTTTTATGAAGGTAAATCTCTCATCCATATTCTTTCCAAGAAGCAACTCATCTGAACAAACTAACATTATCTTATGAGATGGACAAGTACAGTATTAAAGGAATGATAAACTAATTTACATTTCAAATGTGCTCCATAAAAGTTGATCAAAGGGTATTTTTTCCTGTCTTGTATGTGAGTGTGTTTTCAGAACAAACATACAAGTAAAAGTAACCGATTATTGTTTTCTTCTGGGACTGCAGAGAGAAAACTCAGTGGAAAAGTAAAGTTTGGTCACATATATGTTGGCTTAAACATCACACCAAGAAATGGAAGAGAGACAAGAAATAACTCATTATTATGAATTAACATTCCAGCTATAACAATATGAGGACCGTGAATTGTATGTTAATCTTTTATGGGAATCTCCTCTGATAACTAGATGGACTTTGAAGACTTAACATCATTGTTTTTCATACGTCCCCTTGATATGATTTTTCATAAAATGATTGGAAACCTGAAACAGTTTAGGGAACAATTTCTTTTTTTTTCCAGATTAGTCGGTGAGGAGGAAAAGCAAGTATCCACAGATACTGAAAAACACGTGACAATGCTGCAGATTATAAGAAAAGCATATTTCTGCACCCTGACAAAAGATACTACATTTTTATGACACTATGCTGATCTGTTGTAGTTTTATTTTTTTTTCTTTCACCATTATTTATTTATTGATTTATTATTATCATTATTTTTATTTATTTATTTTACTACTTGTTTTTTGAGGTTATCATGCTGAAAAAAAGACGTCTGTGATTTTAGAACGACATGTTTCAGCCTAAAGCACCGTCGCCATCCATGTTTTGAATTGATGGAGGTGCATTCAGCAGGAAACACTAATTAATACAGATCATTATTTATTTATTCGTTTACTTATTTATTAAAATTTTGAAAAGGTTTAATTAATTTCTTGCATGTGTGTGTGTGTGTCTTCTTTTTTCTATGAGAATGAAAAGTGTGTGCATGTCGTTCATTGCAGCGAACGATGATAGTTTTCATGAACTGCATGGTTCTATTTTGGTGTGGTGGTCTGGTCTGTATCAGACTGCCGGCCGTGATGGCAGATCATGGAAACAGGCAGTCCGGGTTCATCACCAAACACTTCCAAGCAAGATTGATGTTGGGAGTAGCGTTGAAGGATTGCTCCGTGGCGCAGTCATTGGGCATGGAGATTGAAGCTCACCCATGGCAGAGCAATGGTGACATGACTCATCACCAGAGAATTATATGGGGAGGAGATAAATGGAAAACACATGGCCCATCTTCAATCAATTCTGTTTACCGGAAATCTTCTATGAGCACCACATGAGAGAATCAGAGCACAGGAAGAGCCTTGTGTTTTTCAGTTCATCTCTACAGAAGATTTTATTTTAACGGGAGCTCGCTGAAAAGCATATATTTCCAGTGGTGTGTAAAACAAACAAACAAACAAACAAAAACATGCCCGGTAGAGAACACATCACATTTTACACTGTTTTATATCTATGTAGAAACATGCAACAGTGCTTTAAAATGATACATTTTACTTTTTGTCAGTCTTTCTGAAACAGGATTTAGAGTACACGGATGTTCTAAACAACACACCTGTTTAATGGACTTGTGTCATATATAAATATTCCAGTCATGTCCACCATTCAAAGCGCCTTGCACTACATGTCACAGTCACCTAATCACACCCCTGTAGGTGCATCGGGGGCCAACGCAGGGTTCAGTGTCTTGCCCAAGGACTCTCAGGCCTGTATCAATCCACCGACCTTCCAGCTGGAAGACGACTGCTCTTCCACCTGAGCTACAACCGCCCACACGCGTGTGGGAAGAGTGGAGTGCTGCAGCATCATACCAAAATGTTGTCAAATGGTATTGAATTCTGCTACATCCATAATACATCTTTTGATTAAAAAAAAAAAGGGAATAAATAAATAAATAAAGGCTTTGCCTTTTCATTCCTATGACAGTTTTATTCAGCAACAATTTTTCATAAAGATAAAAGCATTGTCATTTTCTATAGATTACAAAATGCTTGCACCCATATTTTTGCGCTTCATTCTTCATACTAACCAATTTATAACGTTTATCCTCTCATTGTTTTACTAACTTCAGAAAATGTAGTGTACCGTATGATTTTTTTTTTTATATGTATAAATGAGCTTTCCAGTCGTTTTTTTTCTCTGTGAGTGAGCAAGTCGCTCTTTAAACAAATCTCTCTACCTGTTCCCATAAAGGAGGACTGAAGGTCATCCATCTGTCTGGCTCTATTTTTCCTGCACTTTGTTGTTGAGTTGCTTTTCCAATATGTGAGGAGAGTCATTTCGTTCAATACACCGCCTGCCTCGGCGCTACTGCTCGGCACAGTGATAAATCACAACACAGAGAAACAGAACTTTATTTGCATTCAGCTTTCATCCACTTTTGAAGCTGCAGATTTGGAATTGAATTTTTTTCCCTCCTCCTAGGTCTCCTTTTCTCCTCAGTAAGAGGCTATGATCTCAGAGCTATATATCTGGGTTTTTTTTTTCTTTCAATAAAACCCGATTCAGACTGAATCCCCTAAAATACAGCAAACATTCCCATGACTGCAAAAGCTCCTTACTGGTCGCCGTTCTCTTGGTTCAGTAATGAGTGGGCAAAAAAAATCTGTTTTAGTGATGTAGCTCTAAACTTTTAAGTCATTTATCATGTCATAAGATGTGGATAATTTGAATGGGAAGGCTAGAGCTGACAGGGAGAGCCCACGACTGTTGGAATAAAAAAGTACTTGGTATGTGGTAGGGTGTTGACTGGCTTCCTCCGGGCTTTGCATGCTGCAAAAAGAATCTATCACGTCAAAGAGGCCATAGCCTCCAGCACACTCCAGATTGCTCCTTCTACATACACACACACACACACAAACACATACACACTCACACAGCCGTGCTTGCTCCAGGGCCAGCCCCTTCCACTTGACCGCTTTTGGTGGCAGGGAGGGTATACACTCTCTGTGACAGTGGCACTCTGTTGCCTTCTTGGAGATAAAGCTCAGTCCCTCCATCCTGTCTGGCTGCCGAGAGCTGGCCGACATCGAGCCTCATGTGCTGTGACCTTCATGTCCTACAAGCAGAGGTGCAAAGCAGAACCATTCTGGAACAGCACATTCCATCCAGTCTAATGCTGGACAATGTTTCATCTGTTTGCTCACACTGAGCAAGTTCTAAATAATTTTCTATTCATCTGCGAGTCAAGTGAGACAACGGTGTTCATGGTGTAGAGCCACACTAATCTGCTTGCTCACTGCTGTTTGAAAATTACTGACAGCATGCTGATAAAGCGCAGCTTCAAAGCTCAGGTCATTGTTTCATTGGAAGATGCAAAGAGACAGCTCCTCCTGGTCTGTATTTTAGCATGAGGTACCTGATGGGAGAACAGGGAGCAACTGTGATCTCTCAGTATTTTTCCCAGACAGAGTGCATGTAATGGACATATCCAATGGTTTCATGAGCACTGAAAATAGTGGAGCACTAACACTGCTGATTGATGATTGTCTTCCTTCTTTATAAAGTCAAGGAATTTACATGATATGACTTGCAAGCTCCATGAAAATGATGTAATTTCTTTGTTTCTTAAGATTAAAAAATAGCATTTGTTTCCTGTAATTTTTCCATGTTTATCTGCTACAACACACTTTATTTAAAATGAATGAGTCACTGTGCAGATAAAGAGTTAGATCCATTAGATGTTTTGGTGTGTTGGAACAGGGAAATGTGGAAAACTTGGAAGACGGCATCCCATGAGACCATTGTCCCCAACACAGTTAGTTGATATATAATATACAGTTTTTTAAAAGAAACAATGGGGACGGCTTTGAAGTCACCACATCCACTTGACCCCCCAACTGGTTATTTCTACCCACTCTAGTGACAATATAATCACCATACAGTGTTTACACCAAGAATTTACCAATATCATTTAGTTTTTTATTGACAAAAATGATGCCATGATCTGCAATGCATTTGAACCCCTTCAGAGACCAAGATAAAGACAATGAGTGCAAATAGTTTTACAAAATGATATTAAATTAACTCACATCCAAGCAAAGAGGATGTTAAAAGCAGACCTGCAGTGTGACTGACAGAATTAATTGTTTGATATAATTAACTCTGCAAAAAGTTTCATAATAGCTTTTTAATGTCTCGAAACAGCAGAGCTGGTTTTTGCAGCAGCCACAAGTTACTTATGTTATTAACATCACCATCCTTATATACATGGTTTTATGCACTGCTGACCATAGCACCAGTATATACATTAACCAGGCTGTGATTAGAACTTGAGTGAAGGCATTATGTGAAGAATTGATTTGATCCTTTGAATAATCATTCCAGCTCTCCTTAAATTTAGTCGATACAGTGGGCAGTAATGAGTAAGACTGCATTAGAGGTCTTTCGACACATCACTGGGTCCCAGATTGCTTCAGGCACCAACATCCATCCTTGCTTGGCCTAATGAAGCATCATGCACTCCTGTGGCAGACTACTTAATCTCCCCACCATGGCTGCATTGTTTGAGAAGAAACCCTGTGTTGGGAGGTTGGAGGTGTGAGCCCAACTTCCCATCAGGAGATCACAGTCAACATAAGGTACCATCTGTTGAGGTGTGACAAGCAGATTGGGGTTCAATTAGAGTTGAATGCCAGTGATTTAGCTGTTTCACAATTTCTAGACTTTGATTACTGAATTACTTAGGTGGTTCTCAAATTATTGCAAAAAAAGGCACAAAATATAAAATAACATCAGTACAAAATCAGCTTTTTGAGTCTTGTATGTGATCTCTATTAGCTGTTGGAGTACAGCTGTTCTTCCTGGAATAAATTAATTGGCCAAAAGGATTAGTAAAAGTCCAGCAACCAAGCGTCTTTTCCAGCGAAGTTAGTCAGTTGTTCTGTGTCACACATCACAACAAGTTCACTACATTTTTTAAAGACAATAAGACTATATATTTATATAACAAGTAAATGTCATTGATTTAATAAACATCTCAATATCTCAGAAAGTGTGTTTTACAATATGAAAAATACAGAAAAATGTAAAGATTATATTTATTCATTGGATGCTCCAATAAGTGGCCATCCCATTGATTGCTTTCACATCCATTAACACCCTTTTCACAGTCATTTTGATGACTTAAACCAAATTATTGCGCAAACAATGGTTTTCGGCAGGTTGGCATGGCAGACCTAGGAACTGCTGGTGAACAGATTTCATTTTTCAGCTGGCCGAGCATTGCTTCACCTTCTCTTCCAATTTGGATGGATGGATGGATGGATGGATGGATGGATGGATGAATGAATGAATGAATGAATGAATGAATGAATGAATGGATGGATGGATGGATGGATGGATGAATGAATGAATGAATGAATGAATGAATGAATGAATGGATGGATGGATGGATGGATGGATGGATGGATGGATGAATGAATGAATGAATGAATGAATGAATGAATGGATGGATGGATGGATGGATGGATGGATGGATGGATGGATGGATGGATGGAATTACAAAGGAATTTAACATATTCTGCTTTTTATTTTTTCTGTGCAAAGTAAAATTTTACACAACAATACCTGATGGTATTAAATATTGTTTACATACAAATTAAATATCAGCTGAAGGAAATCTGAGTAGCTAGAAAAGCACATTGAGCTGTAAGCCAAGGCTCAGTACACTCACCTTTTAGTGATTTGGAATATTCAACAGTGAAATGACTTTGGCAGTAATGACTGATCGGTACTTGCAGCTCAGGTACGAGAGCAGCGTCAGCAGCGTCAAGCCACATGTTTGTTTCTACTATTATTTTTATACTTACATTCAGTTAAGAAACAGAAAATAGGGGTTAGAGTTCATGTTTGTGTAGAATAGGGTGGGAGGAACAGATGGGGGTTTGTGGGGGTACATGCGCTGTGTGTGTTTGTGTGTGTGTGTGTGTCCGTGTGACTGTGTGAAAGAGAGACTTGAATCTGGTCTTTGTTTTTAAATTGCATTGTAATATGCATTAGTGTGTGAAGACTCATTTTATTTTATTATCCATAAACTGTTTTTATCATGTAAAGTATTTCGTGTTGCTATTGGCATAGAAAGCACTTCATAAATAAAATGTGTTTGTTTAGTGTTAATGCCCATTAAAGGTTCTCTCTTTTTATAATTCCCAGGACTGGGTCAATAGCATGCAACCAGGAAGACATTTGATAGCTTCTTTGATACTGAAAATTCAGGCGTATTGACACTGCCGACTGATGACTGGCTTTTGTTTCTTCTGATGATAAAGTCAGTGAGTGCTTCACCAGATGTCATCACACAGCTCTGTTTATGTTGGCATGTTGAGGGGTGAAACATTGTTATAGAAATGCATTACCACCCTTCATTAAACTGAGACCAGTCACAGGCAGGATTATGTAAATGAACCCTGATATGAGAATCAGTATGCTCAGGACAGAGTCGGCAGTGCCAAGAAGAGCTGGCTGGGAAGCTTTCACTCAGGGCCAAAAGTCTCTGGCTCCAGCAGTGGAGAACATGTGTTGGTCTCGATGTTGGAGTTACTTTGCATTTTTGCTTCTGACAGTCTTTATCATCCTTTTGGAAATCATAGAGGTAATTGGGGAATATGTTAGCAGATTACCTTGTCTCGTACAAACGAGACAAGGTAAAACTTATTGCTCTACAAAGTCAGCATAATGGAGCATTTTTAAGAATAATCACAATGCAAATCAATCTCCAACACCATCTGCACATCTTTGTGCTTTTTACATATCAGACTGGCTGGTTACAAGCTGGCAAACACACACAGGCACGTATACATACAGACACATTGAGACAGGGTGGCACACAGTCATTAGCAGCATATTTTTTTGGAGAAACTATTGTTGTGTCCCTGGAACTGTTGTAATTAATCTGCACGGCTTGTTGTTTCATATAGAAACCACAGCCTTCATGATAAACCAGCCACATATGCAGTTAAAACAAAGGAAGGGATAAACTGAATCAATAATTTCAGACAAAGATGTATTAGACAGTAGGAAGAGTGTAATTCAGCATTTTACAATAACATTAAGTGATCTTTGCAAAGTGAGACTAATCCTGTCAGCTCAGGGAGGGAGCAGTACCTGCACATTAACGCCGAGTGTCTGCTCATTTCCCCACACAATAAAGACAGACAACTTCCCAAGTGAGCACCACCAGGCACATTTTTAATATTCTTGCCTTCATAAGGAGCACCATTATCTCTGAGTGTGGCTGTCCAGGGAAGTAAAGCTCCACAGGGCTGAAGGTAATGACCATATTACCTACAGCTCCACCAGGGGAGGGATGAGTGTTGCCGGAGGCCACTGTCAGTGGAGGAGGGAAGAACACAATACTTGTTACTAGCAGTGTATAAGAATTACTTTGAGATTTCTACCATAACAGAGATCTTTACCAGCTATCGGTGGATGGAAATGGCCCCCATATTAACACTTGCTGTAACAAATCTTTAAAGTCTTCTTTGTGAAATGACCATTTAATGACAGCAGCTGGGGGCACGCTGCTGTTGGAGATCAGACCTAATCAATTATTCAAACATTCAACTGGCTTCATGTCTGACCCTAAGAGCCCATGACAAACTTTGCTATCCTCTTCTGAATGTTCAGGCTAAGGCAGAAGCAGCTTGTATGGATGTCTGTGTAAAACAAGGACAGCGTTAACGTTGACTGATGTCCCTTGTATCCATAATTAAACCAAACATCATCCCAAGGGAAAGATGTATTTCAGAAAAGATGAGTCAAGCTACTGGCCCGTGGAACAGGATGAAATAATGCCCTTGGCCGTTAGCTCCTTGTCTTAGAGCCACAGATCACAGTGTGCAGACCCCATGGCACCTCAGACCACCACCGGGCAGTGGACAATACAAAATGGCCAATGGCTCTGATATATTATAGAATTTTCCCTTAGGATGTGGTGCTCAGACAGAAGAGCCATTTTTCTTTTATGTCCAGTCTGTCTGAAATGTACTGTGCATAATTCAAAATGAGTGGAAATGTGTGGTTTTCTTTGAAAGCCTTTAGCACCTTGCAGTATAGACTGTTGGTTTACTGATGTCTTTTTAAATGCATAAGCTCTTTCAGTTTCTTTGATATCAAATTGTATGTTTGCAGGATTGTGATCAAAGCCAAAAATGGATCACAAGAGCATTTCAGTGTTTTGTTCTTCATAGTAATGACAATATGGACTATTTTGAGTACTTTTAGGTCATTTAAAGGTTTACACTTTATATAGTCTGTCTTCTTCAGCATGAGACAAATGCCATATCTGTTTAATAAGAGAGTGGAAGAAGAAAAATGGTTTTGATGGACACTTTACTGAGATCTCCAGAGGGTTCGTTAAACTCTCTCTGAAGGGTTATGCGAGAGTTAGTTAAAGGAGGGCTCCTCACCTCAGATATTTTAAAGACACGGCAAAATTTTAACATATTGTAGGTATGTACAATTCTATACAAGTGGCTGAATTTACAATATGTGTCGCACCATTGTTGTGCATTGTAATGCAACCACTGATGGTGATAATTTAAGCATCAGATCAAATGTTTAAAAGCCCCAAAGTTCTGCCATTTATAGATACCTCAGTGGTTTCATAATCAGTTAACAGAGGCATCTGGGATAGAGAATTACAGATAAATCTGAGGTCATGGAGAAAAGAAAGAGGGGATGTGACCATTGAGATTTGATACCAACATATTGGGTAATGGTTCTCCTTCTGGGAGCCTGTGGGACCAGAAACATGATCAGATTTCCAAGGCAACATCTGCCAACCTGCTTTCTTCAACTCACTTGGCTGCAAAGGAGATTTGTTAGTATTCAGTCTCATCACTGATAATCTGATACCGATTTCTGTCAGAGCAGTATAATGATGAAAATTCTTTGGAGTGTCATCTTATCCCTGACTGCTTCAGTAGACCAGTTAATTTAAGAGTGTGGCTTCTTACCCTCATATAAAAGAGGGGCTCAGAGTGTGTCTGCGTGTGTGTGTGTATGTGGGTGTGTGACCATATAGATCCTCTGGACACAGTCAGAGGATCTGAGTATACAGAGGTGTCTAAGTGGATTCACATACCACAGCCTTTGTGATACACATTGATCTGTCTATAAAAGGCACATTGACCAAATGTGGGTTTTCAGATGCACTCACTTTGTAAGTCAGAATTTTGTAAACATATTTTTGTGAAGTATTTTGTTTCGATCAATCCACACATGGCTATGAAAGGTGAGTGGATGTTTTTCTTCTGACTCAGAAGTGACTTTAGAGGCTTAACAAATCCTTTATTGCTTCATTAAAAACTATTCTGGTTTTGATAACAGTGTTGTATTTTTATCTAAGACGACTTGTGTGTTTAGTGCTTCCATCTCTAGTTGCAAGTGCATTGCTATTGATTCTAGTCATTTAAGCCATTGATAAAAAAAATGTTTAAGTATCAAAACAGTTATAGTTTATTTTTGTCAGAATAAGTCAAAATCTGGTGTGAAATGTTACTTTTATTACTTTATTAGTTCGTGCCTTCTTTAAGTTAGCCCCCCCCCCCCCCCCCCCCCCCCCCCCCCCCCCCACCTTCCTTTTTTTTTTTAACCATTTGGCATGGAGCCTCTAAAACAAGGGTTCCCAAAGTCAGTCCTCAAGGGCCGCTGTCCTGCAGGTTTTCCATGTATCCCTGCTCCAACACACCTGGCTTTCATAAAATGGATCCAACAGCCAATGAAGTTCTGCACAATGACTGATTAGTGTGAGTCAGGTGTGTTGGACCAGGGCTACATAGAAAACCTGCAGGATGTTGGCCCTTGAGGACCGGAGCTGGGCACCCCGGCTCTAAAATAACGATTTCTCCCATCACTCACTCAGAGTGTTGCTTGAGACAGGAATGTTTTTTTCATGGAGAAGGTGGCTGAGTGTTGTACTCTACTAGTTCCACTATGCAAGTTTTCTGAGTGCTGCATTTGGCTGGAGAGAGCGAGGAGTTGTTGTAGTGAATCACCACAGTGAGTTCTGGGAACTCATGTTCTCCTAGTGTACAAGAATGTGAGCTGATAATTCAGGCTACTTGGAACTGTAGCAGTTTTATGTGCACTTGTCCTCTGCCTGTGCTTCCTTTCTAAAAGTTTCAATCCTTTTTTTTTTTTTTTCAGGAATCATCCTTTTCAAAAGAGTGAAATCTGTTCACCATTGCTTCCCTCTTTCTTTTTTCTTTCTTTCACAATTCCAAGTTGAATAGAAGTTCAGTACAAAAATAGATATTTCTAAGAAATAATATGATACAAGTAGTTAGCCTCGGATCAGTTTTGGTGAAGTGTTGTCTGTTAACAGACAAGTGAGGCAGGCAATTGTTAGATTGTTTGTACACTTATGAAAGCAGGTCTTGGAAGCAGCAGACTATACTTAAACACTGTGTTAACCTCCTAAAGATATACAGAGATATAGAGGGGCATAGAGAGGGAAAAAGCCTCAGCATTCCCTAAAACCACTCTCTCACTACTTTGAAGAGAAGTGGAGACCAACATTTGTGAGGACAAGTAAGATAATTTGAGTAAAATGATTGCCATTCATTTTAACCTCAATTTTTTTTTACAAAATCACCAAGAAACAGGTCAAACTAGACAGCAGAGTCACGGGGTAAGCAGAGATGGAAAAGTGCTTTCAAAATTCACAGAAACAGCTTTCAGTACGCCAGAAAGACACATGATAATGTGACTAGTGAGCTCCAACTGCACATAAGCAGCCTTCCAAAGACTAAAAAGGCTCTTGATCGTTGATGTGTGCTTTCAATGTGTGAGTTAGAGCCGAGATTTCGGGCCAATTTTTGTATACATATATATATATACAAAAGTCGAAAGAAATTCCAAAATGTCAGTCATTTAAACATCCACATAAAAGATACACTCACATATGACTAATTTGCATCTCTGATGATTAGAGAAAACCTCATATATTTCTGCTCTGCACTTCACCGCATAATGTGACAGTCTGACACAGAGATTCATTTTACACAATGACTTGTTATGAACTACAAAATCTTAGTTGTCACACAGTCTCCAGGCACTTATGGGAAACTCAGACTGTGGCAGATAGGGGAATAAGGAGCAGGTGAGCATGTGGGTGTGGGGAATCAGGTTACTGGGATATGGAGTGCATGCAGTACTCATTAGACTCTCATTAGTTCCCTTCTTTTACTGTTGGTCTTGGCTCTGATGCTTGCGGCATGCCATGGTGTGTCGTTCAGACCAAGCTGCTGGTGTCAAAAATAATAGTGTTGTAGGCGTAAGACAAAGAAAAGTATGGTGAGTGCAGTTTTTTTGTCCTCAGTGAGAGGAATAATGAAGTACATGGTCCACGTTCCCCAGGGGAGGTGTAATGTTATTTCTGCAGCATGACAGTCTGTGATGTGCATTCTTTTCTCAAGAGTATAAACAACATGATTTATTTGCTCTACTTTTTTTTTTTTTTTATCTGACCTAATTGGACATAATTCACAAAACATCAATGATAGGTGCAAATGTATGTGAGGAATAGGTAGCCAAGGGAATGTTAAGTGTTATTTCCTAAAGGCTGAAAATGGAGATGTTCAGGTTTTACAGTGGAGCATTAAAAAGCTTTATGTTTGCTGTCCTTGGTTAGTGTTATATTTCCAAACTGTCTGCTGTACAATACAGAATCATGAATTAATGTGAGACAATGACAATCTCATCCCCACACCTTCTCCTGGGCTTGATCCTTTTGCAGCATCCCAGCTCTGATTACTTGCGTAAAATACAGTAACATTCCTTGAACTATGTGAACACATTATAATTTTGTGTTTCAGTCTTGATGATTCTGCTGCTCATCTGACCTTCACTTTAACTACAGTTTGTGTGTAGAAGGATGTTTGGGCTGCAATCTGCCATAAAATATCAGCTTCCCTGTAAAGCCAGAACAATCTCTCTGAGCATGCCTGTTGGAAGATGTTCAGCTCGCAACAGATGTGTCAGTAATGTAAACCAGTGATGTCAGTATTATCACGTGGTACTTCATAAACTAAACCCGTTAAAGCTGTGTTTGACTTTTTCAGGCATATCGTCTGTGAGAAACCCGTAATCCACAGTTCAGGTGATATTGTTATTTGTGGGAAATATTTTTTCTCTATCTGTATTTTTAGGGTCGGTTTTCTATTTCACTATTCTCCAATAGGCATAAAACCCCCAGAAAGTTAAGAATTTAATGTTTCACCTGTTAATTATATGAACACTTGTCTAACATACATGCTTCAGTTTAGCACTGGCTGATGTACTTATTCATATTCATGAGTTTTATGGAAAATATTTCATTGTTAGAGTCTCACAAGTGTCTTTTACACTCATTAGCTGCCAAAAGCAAAAGAAAAATGTTACATTTCTCTGAAAAAAGATGGATAAATTCATAATATGGCAAGGTTTTGTTCTCTAAATAACTCTGTTATTTGTTCCAGATTATGAAGGCTCATGCAGAGTTGTTAATTCTTTTAAAGAAAAACAAAAACAACAACAACAAGAAAGAAAACAAGAAAAAAGGTGATATTAAGTCATATCAAGAAGAAATCCCTGTAGGCACACTGTTGTCAAGAGAACTTTTAAACATTTAACTCACCTCATCTTTACTTATGTTGAGTTGAATCATGTTAAGTTATTTTTAAAACCTTTTTTTAAACACAATCACTTTTTAAAATAAAATTTAAGCAAGATCAGCAATAAAACTTATAACTACAATTAACTAATTACAGCAAAATATGTCTAATTAATAGTAACAGGAAGATGTAAAAGATAAAAGGGATAATAAAGAATAATAATAATACATTTTTAAAAAAGCACAATAAAGACAAACAAAGGGCACTAAACTCAGGAAGGGAAAAAGAAACCAGTATATTTGTTACAAACATTTAGGTTATAAGCTTTTTTTTTCAGTATGCAACACTTTGGTCAGTATCTGCTGCTTAATAAAGTGTTTTTGCTTTTTCAAATAAATGAGTTTTAAGAGTTGTCCTAATAACAGAGAGGAATTCTGCATCTCATACCCAAGATGGGAGCTGGTGCCACAAGAGATACCTGCAACCTACAAGTTTAGGATGCAACACACTTGATTTAATAAACTGTTTTTTTAATAGCTTGTTGTCAAGTTTGCACAAGTCTGTAAATAATTCCATTAATTAGAATCAGGTGTGTTGGAGCAGAGAAATATCTAAAATCTGCAGGAAATCAGCCCTTGAGAACAAGGGCTGCCGATTCCAGTCATTCAGCATAAATAGTTAATTTCCAGTTAACATTTTCAATTTACACACAATACACTGCTTTATTTTCAGAGATCTTACATATTAGATTTTGTTGATATATTAAAAACACCCTGGACATAGATAGAAACTTATATTTCCAAGCTTACAAGGTTAATCTCTCCCGACAGCCAAGTGCAGGTAATCAATCTCTGTGGAGGAAGAATATTTTCTCTGTCCATCTTGTGAAAAGTGTGATGGAGGGCTCAGCCAGGGACCTAGCTTAGCAAACACCCCACCTGACTCTGCCCTCTCTCCAGTGACTTAAATGATACTTCACCAGTGGTGTGTGAACATCCTCCTTCCACGCCATGCATCCATCACTAAGGACACATAGCAAACCCAACATGTTAATCCAAGGTGATTTTATTATAATTACTCAATTGTTGCTGGGAAGAGAGTTTAATTAAACTACTGGTAGGTTATAAAAAAAAAATGGATTCTCTATGTAGCATGCAGTAAAGGAAAACATAACAGTCAAAATGCAAAAGACCTTTGCAGTCAACAGCCTTCGGTGTGCAGTTTGATTGGGATGGCTGCTGAACTGACAACGCTGATGAAACTAAAGATCTTGTTTTTCTGTCAACTAAGTGACATGAGCAAATCTGATGATTGTTAGTCTTGGAAAACAACGATCAGCAAGACTGTCATAGCTATCAGCTGTGACAGTGCAAAATTACAAACAACAGAAGGAGTGAATGAAGGAGACACTTATTTGGACAGGGGCTGAAATCAGACATGCTGATGATGTTGTATCGAGAATGTGAGAAGTTAGTCCTGGCAACGGCCAATAGCTATGCATTGCCTATTTCCTCTGGAGTGAGGAGGGAAGCCATGAATACATAATTCAACAAAGTCAAAGTAATCCAGAGCAAACATCAAACCCTGCCAGACCTATTAGTATGAGCTGCTTCTGCTGGAGAAAAAAAAAAAAAAACAAATTCAACTTTTTTTTCTTTGTATTGCTGCACAGGGAATAAAAACTGGCGGCAGCATGAAATGAAAATAGCAGAAAGTTGCTCTGAATATACAACAGAATATACAATAGATAGATTTTGCTCAAAAAGGAACAGCTTCCACATGATTACAATAATGAACCTGCTTTGCCTTATCTTGAAGCAGTGTCTTCACCCTAACCCTTGCAAGTGGTGGATTAGAGCTCTATAATTATTGAACACAGTGGGAGAAAATGGTATTTATTGGCATTATCTCAGTTCATGATGTCAGCTTGACTCGATTAACTCTTCCAGTGAGGAGTGAATGAGGTTATGGGCCTTATCAGGTGGGATTGTGTCTGTGAATTGTTTGCCTGTTTGTCTTTCTCAGTCATGAAGAGCTTGTTATTGATGGCTGGGGTCTGGGAGGCTAAAGCGATATTACAGTTTTTAATGGCAGGTGTGCAGATACTGTGCTCCCCTTAAAGCTCAGCCAACCTTTGTTCTTCCTGCCTCAGAGCAAACATGCCTTTAATCAACTTGTGGACCTTCTGATGAAGAGTAGCTTTAAGATATGTTAATGAATACAAAGAAAAGCCCCATCACTGAGTGTCCACAGGCACTAGCTGATGGTTCAGCACACTGTGAAAGCTGTTTGCAGAGTTGTCATCTGAAAAATGTCTATTTTCTTCTGTTCTCTTGGCTTAGATTCACTTAAGGCATTTTCGGCAGCCAGTCTGAAGTGTTACCCCGATGCATGCTCCAAAAAGTGTAATAAATAGACTGCTCACATCCAGGATCCAGGGCAACATACTGCTAAAAACTATAAGATACTCTGTCTTTATTATATAATAACACCGTATAACTACATAGAAATAAAGATCCAAGGAAGGCACAACTGCCAGAGCAAGTAATAGCTAAATATATTTCAAAGGAAAGAAAAATGCATATGCATGGGGATTGCTTTCTTTGACTCTTCATCACACAAAATGTGTAATCGTGGCAAAATCATGAAAGCAAGGCAGACTTTTTCAGCTTTTATAACTGTCTTTGTTCAGAAAGAAGTAAACAAGTGGACTGTTTTAGTTATTTTCACACACATAGATCCCTCATTTGCTTCACGGAGCCTGTTTGAATCATTGCTAGCTGCTCCTTCTTTGACTGGAACAGTTGTTTCCAGTCTGAAGACTAGTAGAAGTTAAGGTTAGTGTGTCAACACATGCTTTGAATAAATGCATGTTTAATAACTACATAAATGAGCCCTCCCATCCCCTATTGGCTGGCCAAAGACGCCATAGAGTCATTAATATGGTCATAGGTTATTCAAAACAGTATGCTGCAGAAAGCGTCTTTACAACCTCCTTGTAAGACCTCTAAGCAACTGTAATTTATGAATGGTGCAGTGTCAAGGTGAATGCATGCTGCCTTTCTTGTTTCTCTGACATGTTGCAGAAAGACTGCGTGCCCTCAGAGCAAGACTTTAAAGATAGCTTGTGATAACCTGCTCAAGTGTGGGAATAGCATTAGACCTGCTGGACAGGTGGCAGTGTGAGAGAGGAGGGCTTGGAGGCTCAATAATGAGAAGTATGCCAGCTAGACCCCCATCTGTTGCCATGCACAGAACTCTGATCCAGTAAATTGCAGCACATTCAAGTTTTGTCACAGTTGAGGAGATCACTGCTGCTGTGGTTTGTGCACATGGTTTTTATTACGGTCAAGTATTCCAAAAACTGTGAAAACTTACATTTGAATAAAACCGAATTTACAGTAAATTTTTCGTTAATGGTTGTCTTGATTTAAAAAGCTAGTTCATGCTTTGTTTTTTGTTTATTCCTGAAAGAAGTATTACAGACTCATGGACTACATTTTCCTCATATTTTGATTTATCTAGATGGAGGCTGTTTATGCCCACACGGCCTGTGTACTTGGTAATTGGAATATGTGATCATGCTAGGAAGATTTCAGGTTGGCAATAAATTGCATTGAAGTACTTTTCTAATTAAACAGTTAATCCTTTTTTTTCTCCACAGAGAGCTGGTTCACCAAAGATTACAGATATATTTTTTGACTTAACTGTGTTATTTGTGTTATTTAGAAACACAGATAGTGAGGCTTATGCTTTAGCGGTATAAATCTCAGCAATCTTTGCTCTGCATCTTTGCACAGTTCATTAGCCTACACTCATCTTTTACAATTACATTTATTTAGCGCTTAACATAGTCGCACCTCACAGAAATTCACGCAGTTATGTTCTTTATCTTGGTTACTTTGATTTATATACTCGGCGCACTATTAGAAATTGGTCGTTGAGCCATTCCCAGGTGGAGAAGTCGCTCTGGGTAAATCTTTGTTTTGACATCTATTAGCACTTGAAGCAGCTTTAGATGTAAAGAGGTGTACGTTTGGTTCGGCTTCTCCATGATGAATCTGTTGAAGCACTGGTCTGTAAAATCCATCAAGCCGGCCAAATCCTTCCCGCTGTGCGCCAAAGTGTACCTTCAAAGACATTATTTCTCTACGTTCAAGAGTTTTAGATTAAATTGGAAACAGTTATTCAGTTGAACAAATATTTTCGAAGCACATCTTGTTTGAATCGGTCGTCTTTGTCACAACAACATCACCGTGTCACTTACCTGTGTCACACTGAATTATATTTTGTCTTCTAGTGGGTCTTTGCATCTGTGTATTTCCCTACCAACCCACGTCTTATGCAGTGATTTTATCAATGATCTCAGTAGGTGTTACAACTAAATATGACACTTGTGCTTTCACACTCTGGTGCGTGTGCTCATTTAACGTTAACGGAGGGGAAAGTGATAGTCTTTTAGGAATTAAGAGTAAATGAAGACACTGGGTACTGGGGTATTGGGAGTAGCATTGGTGACATTGACAGGCTTGTGTGGAGTTTCCTATCAGCCAAGTGGCTGCTGTGTTGCCAGATCACGCGGTGTGTCTGTTGTCAAAGGAAAGTGAGTTCCCACATACCCTGCCTTCAAACCTGTCTGGGGACTGCACTCACTGCTGGCTTACATCCAGCAGACACATCATCTCGTTCACAGCAGGGTGTGTCTCCTGTCGGGTGGCTTCTCTACCCATATTTCATATCCAAGCTGACTTCACCAATGTCAGGATAGCTATAGACTAGACAGGCCAGGATTGTGCATTCTCAACCGTAAAAAAAACTTTAATCTTAATTTTTTAAGCAATTACTGGCTAATTTTTACAGTAATTTTCTTTTCACCTTTTTCTAAATCTGAATTTATTATTTTATTTTATTTTATTATTTTTTTTATTCTATTTTAGGATGTCCCTACATGTATTGTATGTTTGTCTAAAATACTTACCACTGCTTTCCATTGTGGTTTTAATACTGCAAATGGCAAATAAACTGAACTGAACTGATCTCATTTTTTAAGAGCGATAATAACAAAGTAAAAAGGAAAGGAAAGAAAGACATCTGACAGCAGAATACCCATCATGGGGAAAGTTTGTTCAATAAACGGCTTTAAAAAATAAAAAAAAAAAAAGAGGAAGGAGAGAAGATTAGCAGTCTGTTGAATGTCCAAACTGTTTGCATTTTATCAGTGCACACAGATTTTTGACCAGCTGACAGTGAAAGCCTTTTCATGAGCCAAAAACATAGAAGCTCTGCTGTTTGGTGATGCTGCTACACTTTTATCATGAATGAATATACAATTCTAACAGCTCCCCTCTGGAGATACACAGACAAAAACTCAAGCTTACCATCATTACAGATTGACTTAAACAACTGTATTGCCTTTAAACAATAAAACCATGTTCTTACCATCATTCTTACATAATGCACTATTTCTCTATATTGTCTAGTAAATTTAACTTCTTTACTTACTGAAGGAAAAGAAATGATAAATGCCGGGCCTCAGTTACTTTGAGTTGATGCATTGATGGAATTACATTGATATCAAAATGTGTACTTGCGCCACAATCATGACAAATGGTTATTAGAATGGGACCAGAGCTGTTAATATCAATATTAACTTGTAAGCATTATTGAGTACTTGCGTATGTCTTCAAGACACAAAGCAGATGTGGCAACAAACCATCTGTCAATTATACATAACAAATTTATGAAATCAAAGAAATAACTGATTTAATGTATTCTAGACTGAATCAAATCAAACATGATTTAACTAGCCAGGAGAATGAAGATAAAGAGGTCTGAAAATGAGTGGGCTGATTTTGACATTAAAGACAGAACTTTACTGGTTTGCAGACTATTGGATCAAATGAAATGTGTTCATATTTTTTGGTGGTTTGTCTATACGCTGCTTTAAATGGGATGTCCGGTTTAAAGTCTGTATTTATTACATACTGGAATGTGGAGACAACAAAATAATATAGAAAATGATAAATGGAAATCACACTCATCAAAACTCAGAGGTCTGGGTTCAGAATCACACTCCAAATACAAGTGGAATAATCAGATCACAGCCTGACCCAAACTCTGTAGAATTTCCTTAAGGATATTTTAAATAAGGTTCAGATGTGTGTGTGTGGCCTCCAGATGCCTGTATGCCCTCCCTACAATGTCTGGGCATGCTTAGATGAGACAGTGGATGTTCTCCTGAGGGAGCTCCTCCAGGACCTGAATCAGGGCATCAGTTAATCCCTGGACAGTCTGTAGTGTGATGTTGTGGCGGTGGATGGAACAAGACATGATGTCCCAGAAGTGCTTGATTGAATTCATGTCTGGGAAATGTGCAGGCCAGTCCACAGCATCAATGCTTTTGTCATGCAGGAATTGCTGACACACTCCCGCCAGATGAGGCTGAGCACTGTCATGCCTCAGAGGGAACCCGGACCCCACTGCAGCAGCATGTGGGCTGACAATGGATCTGAGGATCTCATCTTGATGGGTACCTCTGGCGATTACCCCAACCCCCCTGACGTTGCCCATCATACCATCTTCACGGAGGATGTTTTTGACAGTGTGAGCAGAAAAATGCATATAAGTGACCTGCTGGAGGTCATTTAGTGCTCTGACAGTGCTCCTACTGTTCCTCCTTGCACAATGGAGCAGATAGTCCAACTGCTGGGTTGCTGTCCTCCGGTGTGACGGACTTTGAGTTATGCAGTAATGATTAAGTATTCCCATAATTTTGAGCCATGTGTTAAAATCCAGTTGACCAAAATTTTACAGATCCTACTGTAAGCAAGACTTTTGCCCCGGTGTCAAAGTGAGTTCACGCCGTTGCTATGCATGTGAGTTAAGATACAAATAAAACATGTTTTACAAAGCACCATCAAATCCAAGATCTTTAAGTCGTCTGGGTTTTATAAAATGTCAGGCACATTAGAAAAACATTAAAACACTAAAGTACAGAAGAGATCTGTACTCTCACATGGTGAGATGCCACAGTGAAGCCTCAATGCTAATACTGGTAGCACAACCATGAAGTGTAATGGAGTTCATGTAGCTACTCAAACGCACACATACTGACTGCAAACATGAAAAGGAAGTATGCATGCTGTTAAAGCTGGGGTAGGGAATGTTGGGGAGCCAGCAAGATCTGAAAGTAGTGCCCTGTCTTGGCTCCTCCCCTTCTGGTTTTGCTCCTTGCCTGATCCAAGGCTTTTTTCTTACCTCCGCAAGGAGGTTAGGTTTTTACCGGCGTTTATCTGTTTGTGTTCAAGACAACTCAAAAAGTTATGGACTGATTTTAATTAAATTTTTGTGAGTTGTTGGAAATGTGAAAAAGAAGAGCAGGTTCAAATTTGGTGGTGATCCTGATTACTGTTTGGATCCAGGAATTTTTTAAATGCAGTGACGGAGGTTTGTGCTGTCCGAGTGCTTTTCTAGTTTGCAGTTTTTTCTAGAAACTATTTTCTCTTTCTCAGCTGTTTAGCGGGAGGAGGCAAATAAACCGAGCCGGGTCGGGGAAATCTTTCCTGCTTTTTCTCAGCCATGAAGAAGCTTTTGAAATATAAGAAATGAACAACTTCAATTCGGCCCGAATGTTTGGATTGTTCAGAGTTATAGTAAACTGGGGGGTCTAACTATATTTCTTATTGTTCATGATTACAAAATGTATAGACTACTATCAGAACGAGGAACCACTTCATCCAGAGTAAAAATATTGTCTCTGAGCAAGATTACCTACCCCAGCTTTAACTAAGAATGGTTGTTTTATGAGCAAGTAAAAGAATAACTGGAGTGAAAACACAAAATAGCGAGCAGTTATTTCCGAACTACATGTGAACAAAACAGCATTTGAGAAGCGCAAACCATTTCAGTTTTCTAGTGAACTGATTCTGGAACTTAATTAGTATCATGGAAGTGCAACAGAACATGAAGACACAGATATCAAAGAAATTTTCTTATCATAAAAAAAAAAAAAAAAAGAATAATTGCATTTATAAAAATCCCATAGAAACAGATGAGTGGACTTTCAGATTATTAATTAAATATCTGTGTGTGAAGTTACAGGTTAATCATTTAAGTTATTTATAGGTACTATTGATTAAAGGTCCAAACACAACTTCCATCCAAACGCCTAATTACTAAACCATTAAAGATCAGACTTATGTGGAAATGAGATGTTGCCTTCAAATGAAAAGACAAGGGGAAGCTATACTTATTACTTATTTGGTGTAACCAGAGGATATTTAATTTTCCGTCTGTTAATATGTTTTGGTATTTATGTAGCTTTTAACCTAACAACTCAAAATCAGGAATGTCACGAACATAATAAATCCTCTACTACTGTTTTGCTAGAAAAATATAATAAAAATAACATTAGTAAAAAATAATGATTAAAAAAAACAAAACAAAAAAAAAACAAAACCAATTAGCATCTCCACTAAAAAATAATTACAACAGCCAGGAGCACAAGGCTGCCATAGATGAACTACCTTGCTGATTTCTTCCTTGCAGTTTTCATGGCTGTTCTGTGCACATTTTATGATGATTCTTTTTCAGCTTTTCATTTCAGTGTCGACATCCAGTTGTTCCAGCTAAAATGTTGTCATTAAGGAGAAAAAGTCATGATTTTAAACTGAATTTAAATTGGAGCCTTTATAACATTTTCATTGTGTCATCCTGAAACAAAGTTCTCAGCTGGTGCTGTCATTGCATCAGTTTTTGCAGTTTACTGCATCTACAGCAGATCAAGGTGAAAGGCTTAAAGCATGATAGTTGTTTGAATATGAGCAGATTAATCAAAGTGGATTATCTTTGCTGCCAGAAAGAAATAAGCTGCTATCCAGAGCCTGACCTGACTGAATTCCAGCTCTGGGACATGCAACAAAACAGAGAGTGTGTTTTTTTAAGATAAGGAACTGATATACTGTACTGCTTTGGATGTTAAACTGTATATAACACGTGTGGTTGCATATGGCACAGGACTCTTGACAACTTTAACACTTAACAGTTGTGTGACTTTCATTTCTGAAGGGTTTGTCACCTGTGTCAGCCATGCTCTCGCCCATATTTCAGACTTGTAATGACTTTGAGAAGCTCACCTTCTCTTTACCCTTCCTATCAGTCTTTCTTCCTTCAGGGTAAGAGAAGCGAGCACAAACCAAAGATGTCACACCTGTCAAAGTGAAGAAGATTGACCCAACTGTTCATTCAGCTAGAAACACTGAATGAGCAGTAGGGCCACACTCAGCATATTACATGTATCTGCTCTAAAAGAACTGCAGTGATTCACAGTTTAAAATCATTTAAATTGTAAGGACAAAGTGTTATTTCAATTTTTAAATATGACAACATGCCATGAAGCATAGTGTCTTTAGTTTTCAACATTGTATATGACAATTACTAAGTGCCTTGTTGGGTCTTATATAAACATGAGGAAATGTGTCCAAATTGAACTCCATTCATATTGGGACATGATAAAATGTATTTATGTACAGATTTAGTTTTCCTTATTTGTCTTTAAACTCTTTTTTGTTTGTTTGTTTTTTTTTTTTGTTGAACAACAAATCCATATTTGTAACTACTTTAATAGATGTCATGTTCAGTGTGGCTCCAGAGATAATACCCTTTTTTTTCCTCAAATATGTTACATTTTATAGAAAGCTATCAGACTTTTAAACAAATCGATTGTTATGTCAAATTATTTCACGAAGGAAAGAATATAGAGGGATTTGAATTCAAGTTGTACTCTCATCTTTACTATCCCATAGAGAGTAACCAAATCTGGAGTGTAAGTCTCCATACCCCCCCGTGTGCTACATGAAGATATGAAATTTGACAGTGTCACCATTATGCTGGATAGAAACCATAGGAGAGTAGTAGTGTCCATGCCTGCCATTATCCTCAGGGTTGGCAGATAAAGTCTTGGGAGGTTTGAGTCCTGGACTGCCTTAAGCAGGGGCCCTAATCAGCATGCATGGGGCTTCTGCAAGGCATTGGGGCAGTCACATAATGTCAAGCAATTTTCTGTACCAGAAGGAAACCTGATTTAGTGTGGAGCAGGAAATAGATGGCCTCTCCAAAATCACTTCGAAACATCTCAGTTTATATCGAATACAGCTCAACTGGGCTAAAGCATAACCTCATGACATGGCAAAGAGTGTATTATGCACACTACACCCCATCTAACAAGTAATGCTGAGTAACAGAGGAATTGCAAACCCTGTCTCTGTTATTTTTCCAATAATTTTGTTGGTTATTGTATGGCCCACTTGCACATCTAACTTGATGCTTTGATTTTTTTTAAAAGCATTTATGCTGCACAACAACCATTGTTTGGGTTGGCCAGACAGTACAACTATCAAGCCTAAATGTGTGTCATATTTTACTGCTGAAAATAAAATTTGGTTTTGGAGCCATTAAAATTGTACGGCTCAAAAGGCTTTGCCTGAAGAAAATGTAATTACTTAAGTGGTAAAATGTGAGGCAGTACTTTTGATGGAGTGATGGAGAAAACAAATAGAAAAGCAGAATAATAAGTATCACAGTACGTTGCCACGGCTTGAGTTTAATTTTGTTCTCATTGTGCTCTGTCTGAAATTATTTCTGTCATATAAATAATAGCTGTATATAAGAAAATGAAGAACTATTACCAGTAATTAATATTTTCAGACTTTCTTTTGTAGCCATGGGTTTAAATTGCTTGACACGACCACCCATGGTTATGGTGGAAGCTATGCTGTTATATTCTACAATAATGTACCTCTTCATGCCTATAGACAGTAAAATAAGCAAAATGGTCCATTCAAAAGCCTCATTGAGTACTAGGTGGTTAAACAATTTCCCAGACAGGTTTTTACTGTATCTTTAAAGGTCAGACTGATTTTGCACTTTCCACCTTTGCTGCACTCTTTGAAACAAAACAGGATCTACTGGGTCAAAAATCACAAGCCTTGTCCAGCTTCCCACAGGAAAACAAATAGCATCTATTATTTTATGCTCCTCTCTGACTCTGAAAAAAAATGAACAGAACTGAACTGCCATGAGTTGCCATTAGGTAAACTGGCCAGGATCTACAATCTAAAACTGAAGACTTAATTTGTTCTTTTTAAATGTGTGAGCACTTCAAGCAAACCATTGCAGCCATCTGCAATAACTGTGTGCAAATCATTCACCAGTAGACTCAGATTTTCACATAGAGATGCATAGAATGGGCTGGGTGGCTGAAGTAAAACAAATTTGTGTTAATTCTCTGTAGCATTCACCAAAACCAAAGATGCCTGATAATGCTTGCTACTGCAGGATAAACTTCGATATGTGATACAGAGCTGACTGGAATTGTGCCTCTGCAAGAGTGGATTTGAATTTAGTTTAGGTTTTACAGAGCACAAGCAAAGATGAAAAACTCTTCATCATACAGTGACACAGTTGTGTGGAATCAAGTTTTCTCATTTACTCTGGCTCACCTTTCCATGCTTATGTTCCTCCAACTGGAGAGGCCCTTGTCTGCTTTTGTTACACGAAGAGTTCCAATTGAAAAACAGTAGAGACAAGATGGGAAAATTGAACAAGGTATTGGTTTTAGGTGTCTTCAGAAGGTACAATATGTGTGCCTGTAATGTTACCTTTCATAGTGTTTAAATTTTTATTGGACTAGCAGTTAAAACGTGCAGGTCTACAGGAACACGTGCTGCACTGCATTTATGGATTAAGCTCTTATTCTTGACTTGTTCATTTGCTCTGATCACTGCAAGAAACAGAAAGCACTGACCATTTGGTACAGTTTTGTTGATACCCAATTCTATGTTGAATCTATGTTGATCTTTTATTGGTTCAAAATGACATGATGAATCTTCCCTTTAAAGCTTTAGTAGGTAATCTTGCTCAGACATTTTTTTAACTCTAGGTGAAGTGGTTCTTGCTCCTGATAGTAGTCTGTAGATTTTGTAATCATGAACAATAAGAAATATAGTTAGACCACTCAGTTTACTGTAAATCTGTGAAAACTCTGACCAATCCAAACCGAAATGAGGTGTTTTTTTCCTTATATTTTGTAAGCTTCTTCTCCATGCTGCTCCCCTCCCCCTCCCTCAGTGCATACCTGATAGCCACACCCTGCATATCCTCCTGACTACCAGGAAAAAAAATGTGTAACTACAAATGCCCACTACGGAGGACATTGCTTAAACTTTTGAAATATTGTGGTAAAATATAGTTATATTTATCTAAGAAATGATTTAATGTGTTTATAAGATATTCAATGAAAATATAACTACAAAATTTCAAGTAAAAATCAGCACAAACAAAAGTATTATGCACTTTTGCTCTTCCCATAAAACATGCTTGTTGCAATGGAGGCCATTTTTCTTGAAGAGAGAAAGAAAGTTCACAAAGCCCCACCCCCACAAATGAGGAAAGCACTAAATGTCCTCTTTAAAAACCAAAAGGTGTTTGTTCAGTAGCATTCAGGGAGATGAAAATATTTAGGTTTACAAAGGTCCTCCACTGAGGACAAATTTGAACTACTGGTAGTCAGGAGGTCATAACTAATGTGTTAGGATGAAAATTCAAAGCAGTAAAGAAGAAACTCGAAGGGTAAATATGGCTTAGAAGATGCAGGAAAGATTTCCCCGACCCGGCTCGGCTTATTTGCCTTCTCCCGCTAAACAACTGAGAAAGAGAAAATCGTTAGTGGAAAAAGCTGCGAATAAAAAAGCCTTGGACCACGCAAGGAGCAAAAGCAGGGGGAGGAGCCAAAGCAGGGGGAGGAGCCAAGACAGGGTGGCACTTTCACATCTTGCTAGCTCCCCAACATTACCTACCCCAGCTTTAAGTAAGGCTAGTTCTTCCAACTATCACAAAGAAACATGTCAAATAAGTGCAACCTTTTAAAGTGTTGCTGTTGCTCGCTGTAGTTTATGGATGCTTTTTTTTTTTTTTTTTTAACATGGAACACCTTTAGTAAAGTATAGTTAATTTACAAGCTTGTTTTTTTCTGCTCTACCAACACATTTCTAATGGAATATGTGCCACATAATGCAGTCTGCAAAAGTTGTACTTATTTTGTGTATTTAATGGATCCAACATGCACAGTGCATGTCTGTTCAATGTGTATCTTTCTTTTGAATTGTGCCTTCAGGAGGGTCTGTAACTACTGATTGCTCTATCGTTGCAGATTTTAGTGTGTGTTTTTTTTCCACTACATGACTGCATTAGAAAAGAACAATCAAACTATAAATAACATTTCCAATTGGCCATTTTAAGATTGCATTTTAAGATTGCATTTGCTGTTTAAATTTGTTGCTCAAAACACTTCAGCTGCTTTTTTTAGTTTACATTAGTCTAAAATGAAAACTGCTCTGAAATGCTAGTTAGTCTAAATTAGCCATTTGAAGCATGCACAGATGGCCAGAATGGCTTTTAAGACTAATTCCATTTGAGGGAGCTTGGATGTAGACAAAAGATGATCAAATAATTTCCCATCAAAGGTTTGCTGTATGGCAACGTTGTCCTAGAATAGAAACTCTCAGTCCTGGTACTCCATCTCTGGTGTCCTGCAGGTTTTACACATTTCCCTGCTGAAATACACCTGACTCTAATCAAAATCAGTGGTTAAAAATGCATGTAAAGCTTCACATCAAACTCTTAAACTAGGCGTGTTGCAGTAGGAAACTTCTAAAACTTGTATAAAACTTGCAGGACCAGGATGAGGATGCAGGCAGACAGATGGACATGGGCATGTTTTAAAAATATTCCTCCTCCAAAACACCTGCGTCAGCTTATTGAACCTCATCATCAAGTTCTTAGCACCCTGTTAACGAGACCTTTATTTCATCGGGTGCGTTAAAATAGGGTTGCCTATGAAACATGCAAGACAGGGGGTCCTGAGGGCCTGGACTGAGAAACACTGGCCTCGTAAAAGACCAGCTGAAGAAGTCTTAATACATATTCCTGGGTTGTTGGTGAAACTAATCACAACAAGAATGAACAGCAATTTCTTTGTTTCAATCCTGTCTGTGAGAGTTGTACATAAAAGGACTTTACTGTCACACTTTTAGTGTTACTCGGTGTAAGGACAACTCAAAGAAGGCTCCAGATTAATGCCTCTGGTGACTTTTATCTGGCCGAAGCTCCATCTTTCTTCCATACTCTGGTTCGTCTTGTCTAACTTCTTCCTTATCTCGTCGCTACTGACATGCTATTATTATGATTAATATGTAATGTTTTATTCTGACACGTATTGTGTTCATTTGTCTGAAATGGATTTCACATTTATCGTAAACTGGGTTTCATCCATGTTTTTTTTCTCATTGTGTTCTACTTGTCTTCAGTCCCACTCTCAGTGCTTTGTTATTCCTTTGAAGATGGTCACTGCATTGTAGTTATTAGCTTGTCATTATTAAAGAATGCCTCTGTTTCCGCTTGAATAGGAATATGTATAAACTCTGTTTATGTTGTTGCTTCAGTATAACTAAAATGTCTGTATTCTTACACCACCTGAGAGAGACTAATTGAGTGCAATGTTCTTTTGACTTTGACCCTTAAGAAGACTAGTAAAGGTTATTGAGGGTCATGGCAGTTTGATGCCATTGTTTTCTGATTCAGTCCAACACAGATAAAAATAATACTATCTAATTTTCTTCCAAATGTACTTTAAAGAGCAGTTAAGATCATGCTTTTATTTTTTAATTACAATAGAAAATGCACCTTTGCATTTTACTATTTCATTTTGTTAAAAATACACGACATGCTTACAGAGAAGGGTGTTGCTGCATGCGCACTCTGCTATTGATTTTAAGTGAAAGTCCTCTTGGGAATGTCAAAATGTTAGAATTCTCCAAAGAAAATATATTGATATGCTTGCCATGTGCTTGCAAACATTTCCAGTTCACAGCAAGAAGAATCTTATCACGGTGCCTGACTTTGTCAACACTATCGAATTGAGAGAGAGTCTGAGATTAATAACTTCCACATAAGGGGTAAAATAGGAAGAGGCGAAGACTTGGAGGCTCAGGAAAGATTAATGACTGTCAAAAACAATGAATTTTCCATTAGATAGAAGCATGGCATACATCAATTGTACAATGTTTCCAGTTTCCACATGAGATAAGAGTTTGTTCAAGGATCACCATGAAATGACCTATTTTACAAATAAGCATTTTGTCCTTTCTCCATGCTTCAGGTTACCAATGACCTATTTTAAGTCAGAAATAGTGCTTTTTCCACAAGGTTTCATTCCACTCACTGCCATGGGTACTGTAATTAGCAAAATGATGAGCATGATTGGCCTGACTTTCAGATACAGATATCCAAAGGTAGCAGGCTACAAAGAAAAAGGGATGGACTATTATGACTATCTTTACGTAAAAATAAGGAAGCAAAATTATCTTTGTGACAACAGAATCAAATAAATTGTGTTTAGTGTGAGCAAACCTCTCAACACCAGTGGTGTCAAAATTATACACATTTATCAGGTAGAAGTATAGATACTCAGGTTTAAAAAGACTTCTGTAGAAGAAAAAGTACCAACTAATTTTTTTTACTTCAGTAAAAGTGTAAAAATACTAATTTGAAAAAAATACTTACAGTTTAAAAGTAAAAGTAAAGCAAGTGTGAAAAATATCATTAAAAAGGAACACTTAAACTGTGGCACCAAAACCTACAGTGCACTCCCAAAAATAACATTTTTCTAAAAGTTATGATGACTATAGTGTTATATCAGAATGTAAATATTGAAAAAGCTGGGAAGTACAACACCCTTTTTCAATCACGTAGATTCTGATGAAAAATGAACATATTTGAGTGCAATACAAATATTTTAAAGAAAAATGTATGAGCATTAAGATGGTTTTTCTTGGCCTGGATGACATGATGACTATAAGCACTGAAATGTTGCAAAGAGTCCAACTTCAAAAGGCATGTTATGAATAACATTTATTAGAATATACGCAAATAAAAGCTTAGCTGCAGGAATCAGTGAACAGATCTTTAGGATACAAACAAAGAAATGAATTGATAAGAAAAAAAAAACAGTACTTTATATAGTCATTTATTTTCCTAACCACTTAATCTAATTCAGGGCTGCGGGGAAGCTGGAGCCTATCCCAGCAGTCTTTTGGGTACACCCTGGACAGCTCGCCAGTCCATTGCAGGGCCAAACAACCACTCACGCTCACACTCACTCCTAGGGGCAATTTAGAGTAACCAATTAACCTAACATACATGTCTTTGGACGGTGGGAGGAAGCCGGAGTACCCGGAGAGAACCCACACATACACGGGGAGAACATGCAAACTCCACACAGAAAGGCCACTGACCAAACAGATAATTGCGCAAAAATGTAAGGAGTAGAAGTAGAAAGTCGTCTGAAAAATAATTACTCTCAATAAAGTTTACATACCCGAAATTTCTACTTAAGTAAGGTAACAAAGTATTACTGTGTTACTTGACACCTCTGCTCAACACCATAACAGACAGGTTGCGTCTGTGCTTTGAGGATAAGAGTGGGAATGTAAGTAAATTCCAAAGTAGGGTCTAGTCTTCACTGAGTTAAGTAGTGCTTTTGTTAATCATCTGAACAAAACAAAGTACAGGATTAAAGATGGGATTATTTTTATTCAGCATTATCCTCTGTTTGAGTAAAATGCTACAAATGTTTCAGGAAAAGCCTTTTGTGCCATTTGTGCATTATTGTTTGAGCATGAAAGCAACACCAAATCCATCTAAATTCACTTCTCCATCATATTCAGTTGTTGAAAAATTATATAGCAACACCATCAGCCAGTCTACCTACTGGGCTCTTTTTTATTTGCTTTTAAAAAAAAAATCCTTTTTCTCTTTTCCTCATGTGCGCTATGACTGTTCAACATGAGCCAGGGCTGTCTGCCATGAACGTTTTGCATTTTTCAAGAAACTTTTTAACAATTCTGCAGTGCTTCTCCTCCCATTTATCTTTTATGCGTGTGTATAAATGTGAACATTGGTCTTATGGTGGGCATGGGCTGCTTGCTAAGAGCATTTAAACTGCAGCAGTTCTGCAAACCGCTCTGCAGTGTTTCAAATTCACTACCAATGACAGCAGCGCCGCAAGCAAAGCTCTTGCCTGCCATTGGGAGCAACGTGGAGGTCACTTAAAGTGCTTATCGAAGTCTCACCACTTGGTAGCCATCTTTGAATTGCCTCCAGGCAGTTATGTTGGGTTAACAAGACCAGGTCTCTATCTAAATGATTGGAAAGGGAACCGTGATTCAAATTGCAACCAGACAAAGTTTGAAGACTTTGCCCCAAAATAAGGTTGAAAAACTTTTTTCCAGATATACGGCTACTTCATGAAGTTTCACCATTGGGTCCATGCACAGTGCTTGGGTGGCGAAGTTACCTTAATAGTGAAATATTGAATATTTTACTTTATCTTTTTGTTCCTTGTTTCTAAACTATATCAAATCTGAACATTTTTGTACTAAAATGTTTACAAAAAAGTCAAACAGTGACATTTTCAGAGCGATAGCATGTTTGTTGTTTACTATTAATTGGCATGCAGGAATGATTTTGCACTTTTACGTGTGGAGTTCTTTGTGTTTGGTGAGCTTTGCTGGCAAATCCAGTGTTAATCTGCTATAGTCTGAAGCTTTTGTTAACAACGTTCTGTCCTCATTATACATTACTAAGTAGTTCTACTTGAAAGACATTTAAGCACCTTCTGTTATGTAACCGCTGGAGACAAACAAAGTGCTTGTCTCCTGAGTGATGATGAAAGGAAATTGTTTACCATTTCGCTTTGTTCTGCTGTGGTGCCCAGAGTAGCTTGTAGTTTGCAGAAAAAGTAAGAGTCAAAAGTTATAGATTAAAATCCAATCTTAAACCAGTGAAGGGATAAAGATTAATTTTTTTTTTTTTACTGTGATTTACAATTTCAGAGCTCTGTTTAGATTGTCTGTTGTAGGTTAAAATGTCCTGGCTAGATGATACATCAAGTTATCACATTCTTGATGCAGAAACTAAGCAACAATCAGCTTCACTGTAAACATAAATAAAGATTAATTCATGCAGAAAGGCCTTGATGAATTGAACAGAAGTATTAAATACATTCTTTTTTCATTAATAGCCATATTTTGTTTATTAGTTTTGGTATTTATATTTGTGTTTTGCTTCTTGTAGATTAGTCTCAGCACTTAGACGGGTCTTCAGTATTCTGTTGATATGATTCCTAAGAAAAAAAAAATGTTTTCAAACTCGCAAATGTCTTTAAGAAAATACTAATTCATTTTCTAAATTTAATTTTGTTTACAAATTTGGTAACGTGCATTTTGAAATATAAATATGTTTTGCAACTCTCAGCCAACGTACTTTTTCACTCTTCCTCTTTTTCGTCTTTCTTTTGTTTCTACCAGACTGATAACTTCTCTTCATCTTGCCAAACCGCTCTCACATGTTTGTTTACCTAAAACACATGCCTGTGTGCACAAAAAACAAGAGGTGGATGTGCGGCCACTTTAGGAACTTCTGCATTGGCTGACCACTGTCTTTGCAAACCCTTCACATTCTCACTTTTCTGTAGCTCATCTGTCTTCAGGTTCTCCTTCTGGCTCGGGGCTCCATGTGTTTGCATGGCCAGCCTGTTGCAGTGCCTCTGCATAAAGGAACTAAGTAAATACATGTATATTTACTGTGCTTAAATGTGAAAGAATATCACCTTAGTGCATTATCACTTAAGCATCAAATGACCTAGAATCCTTTAATCTTACACTCAATGCATTACCACTAAGTTAGGCAGCATTTGCTTGTAGGTAAAATGTGAAAGAATAGTTAGATTTACTGAGTTAAATGTATTGGCTTCAGAGTAGAAATTCAGTGCAATACCGTTTGGTGCTTATTTTTGGAGTTTAAAATTTTAATGTTTTTTAAGACCTTGTGTCCACCTAGTTTTGACAACAACCCCAGTTCCTGTAACCATGGAGGGCATGAGTACTGCATAAATTTGTAGAGAGTTGTTTTGTAATTCCTTAGGGATATTTTTCATCTACTGCTGGAGGCGTTGTGTTGCTCTAACTTTTGCCTTACAATCCCCAAAAGGTGTCATAGCTTTCACTTTCTTCTTTAGAAGCTCCTGTCTGATTTTGGGAGTGTGCATTGAATCATTATCATGCTGGAATATTCCTGCACTGCAAAGCTTCAGGAGTCTGCGAGTCACCTTGTCAGCCAGCATTTTGGAATATCCACAGTTACTCATGGAGCTGTCCCAGCACCTCTTCCACTGATGTTGCCACATATCATTACCTTAGACTTCAGTTTCTAATGTTCTGGAAGGTATGCTTGACGTTGTAGGCCTGGTCAAGTTCATGCCAAACAGGATGGACCCAGTATGTGTTGAGTAAATGTAGCTTGCTCTCATTTCTCCACGGAAGTCATGCTCACGTGCAATTTTTGAACAACCTTTTCTTGTTTTCTAGCCATAACGGATTATTCAAATGCAGGGTTGTGAGGGGGCTGGAGCTGTTCCTAGTCCCTCACAAATCCAACAGAGTGAGAGAAACAGTCAGTCAGACACTTCTAGATAGAATTTAGAGACTCTAATTGGCCTAACATGCATGCTTTTGGGCTGTAGGAGGGAGTGGGGAAAGGATATTCCACACAGGTTTCCCCCAGAAATCTGCTTGTTGTTAATGTAGAAAAATTCCAAAAGAATAAGTGCTGGTTTCCTGCAATAGCTCCTTCATACTTTGGATGCAGCAGTCTGTCTCTGAAGGAGCTGTGCATAGCTGTCAGGGGTGTGGGGAGGGGAACTGTCCTTCAACACGGATTAGCGCTGAACCATTATCTTCTTGTTTCAGCTGGTGGCTCCAAGAACCAAACCAGCTGATCAATAAATCCGACTTTACTTGTGTCAAATCTGACAAGGGCTGAAATTATGACATGTCTCACTGTTAAGATTAAAATATTTACACCATAACTGTAGCCCTTCCCAGTTGTCATGGGGTTAATATTGTTCAATGAAATCCGCAGTGAAATGGGAAGCACTAATTTCTGGGCCTGACTCAATCGTGTCGTTAACTCAAGGAAACAAACTTTGTTATCTTGAGATGACAACAAAATTAACTTGCATCTCGGGATGAGCATTAAAAACATAAATAAATTTGAGCACGGATGATGTTTTTTAAAACATGTACCCACTATTAATTGATGTTTTTTTCATTCTGTGTTGCACAGTGCCATCTTGCAGGGTGTGCTGTGGAATAATCTAAATTTTTTGTTGTCAAAAATAGAAAATTTCCAAACTGTGGGGCACTTATTCTCTTTTATTTGGACCTAGATTGTGCAAGAATAGAGACTGCTTTGTGATATAGTATGTTCTGTATAAGGTTGGGCAATGGTGGTGCGGCGGTCCTGCAAGTGTTAGAAGTTTCCCTGCTGCAACAAACCTGACACACATGAGACTCAATTAACAGACTTGCACAGGGTCAGATCTGTTACAGCAGGGAAACTCCGAACACTTGCAGGACTCCAGGACCACTGTTGCCCACCCCTGTTTCATATCACTGTTTACTGCTAACAGTTTGAGTTTTATTGGTTGTTTTGATTACTTTACTTTTTTTTTCCATTATTGATCAGGTGGACATTTTTTCTCTATTTTTCAGTTTACATGTCAATTCTTTGCATGTGGAATCATAGTGCAGACCTTCACAGAGATGCAGACTGTAGGTCTGAAGCTAAGAAGGTTCTTGTGTTATCAAGCTGTTAGGTTAATAGGAAATCACAGGCGCATCCAGTTTTTTCTCACTGATCACAGGTTTGCTTAACGTGATCGCGGGTACGCTCCCTTGTGTTGCAACAGTGTTCTATTTTCATGACTGTATTGTCAGTATGCATCCTACGTCTGCAACTACGTTGTGTTTTTCCTTTTCTTCTCATGATGAAATAAGCAACTTTGTATTTATCAAGTTATCTAGAAGTTTTGGATCATTTTTCACTTCAGTGACACTGCAGTGGGACACATTCATCCAGATTTTTAAAACTGTCTGAAACAGATTATGATTTGTATTTATCAAAACATGTCTGAGGTTGGTCATATGTCTTGCCAATGTAATAACATCTTTATTCAGATGTTCTTTGCTTAAAGATACTGACACAACCGAGCTTGTTGAACCTGACAGGGCTGTAGTATTCATAACTTTTCTATCTTGGTAAGTCGTACCGAGTTTGAACACTAACGTGCGAACATTTCATGAGGCTATTGCATAAATTAATTCTTAGCATACATTTAATTTCCACCATTTAATCATATTCTCTGTGTCACCGTGGATAGAACAAATAATCATCACGCTATCAATGTAACTCCTTCACACTGCTTATCTAATTTATTGTCTCCTTGCTTTATCCCCTCATGCTATCAGTGGCTGGGACAAAAAGCAAAGCGAAAGGTGAGTTATTGTTTCCATTTTCTTTCTACATGATTTATGTGGCACACCGTTCCCAATAAACAATGTTTGGATCAACCTTTTATCTCCCCCAAGAGCCAGAAAGCATTAACATATGCTGCTTCAGCTGAAGCTTTCAGGGCTGCCCCCCCCCCCCCCCTTCCCTCCAACATTTTCTTACTCCAAATGAGGTTTGCTGAGTTTGCTTGCTCATTCTCTGATACAACCTGCTTCACATATGTACAGATTCACACCAGGGAGCTGCCTGCCCCTCCCAGTTATGCTTCCCAGTATTTGGCTACTGTGCAGCTCCGCTGGAGCAGCTCGGGGGGTTGTTCCTGGTTCAAGGACACCTCAGTGTTATATGAGTGAGGGGAGAGTGTTTCTCATTTAGGCCCTCCATACAACAGATTCCCAGACCTATGGTGCATTCAAACTAAAAGCCCTCTGGTCTCAAGCCTGCTTTTATTTGCCCCTATTTTACTTCTACACTTTATTATTACTTTGTCTCTGAATGATGGTCTGTTTTCTTAATAGTCATTTATTCTGATTGATTTGCTTATTTAATTTCGTATTCATAATACAGTAATAATAATACAATTTTTTAGTATTATCATTATTTCTAGTTGTTTTCCTTGGACAGGTCTTTAGATCCTGCTAAGTGTTTGAATCTAATTAAAACAAAAACAATGTTATACTTGCTGGTTTTGGATGTACACTGATCACACTGAAATTTGCGGTAGCTAAGGTTGTCATACCTGTGTTGTACAGTTCGATGTGATTCAGTTTTTTTGCTTACACATACATTCAAACATTGTTTAGGTCAAAGTTGTCCTCAGTTTGTGTGTTTTGTGGAATTTTAATATATTTACTTTGTTTTTAGAGGCCTTGTCTTCTGATTAATGTAGTCCATTTTCATGAATGGATGCTGGGGGTTTTCTTTTTTTTCTACCCTTATTTGAAAACACAGTTTTTTTCTAATTACAGAAGTAATTAGGAGGGTAGTTTTTAATTAGAAGAAGATACACATTCAGCATTTATACATCCTGAAATATAGTCCAACGTGCAACCTTGTTCAGCAGCACATTCAGCCATTATGGCTGATTACTTGTATTAATAATAATAATAATAATAATAATAATAATAATAATAATAATAATAATAATAACAAAGGATTATGTAACTATATATCTATATATGTGTACATATATAGATATATATATATATATAGATAGATAGATAGATAGATAGATAGATAGATAGATATAGATATAGATATATATACATGTAACGTGTGTGTGTGTGTGTGTGTGTGTGTGTGTGTGTGTACTTTTACTGCCACGTTTTGCTTCGGGGTGTGTAATAAGATATTTTAAGTCATCATGATTCCTTATGAGGGGACAAAACACTGGAATTTTGGGTCAAATTGTGATAAGTAAAGTAGTACAAGTAACACTACTTGAACTTTTCTTTTCACCTGCAGACAGTCAAGTATTTCTGACCCACTTTTTGAAGCTGATGTATCACCGCTTTGCTCTCGCCAGCAGAATGAGAAAAAAAAAACAAAAAAACAAAAAAAAACTTCTAAGAGTTTTTCCCAGCAGGGATATTTATTGCCACTTCTGTGGATTGTCCAACATCACCTCTTCCCCTCCCCCACTGTGGGTAATCACAGGGGAGGACAAAGCTTTGTACCATCTCTCTGTCAAGGAAGACTCCCTTTTGCTCAGTCGATGTTCAGTAACAGGCACCAAATGCTCCCCCTACCCCTTTTCTACCCCAATGGAAAGTACAGTTGACAGAAATCCTATTCTGAATTTGAATAGTTCTTAATAAAAAACAAAAACCATTTCTTAATCTAAATCTAGTGGCTGCATCATTTAAAATAACACTATCTTTACACTTTTCTGCGCAGTTGTACACAGATGCACACTCACTGAAGGTTATCTCACGTGTCGGTCTTATTGTTCATAGCTGATGGAAGCCTTGTTGAAAATCTCTATAATCCCAGTGGAGATAAAAGATGCAGCTTGTGGGTCTTGATAAGAATACACAAGTGAGACTGATCGTTTTCCATATGTAAGATGAGGGAAAAAAACATACAGGTGCCATTTGAACTTGGAAGTTGATACAGCAGATAAGAGGTAAAATTTGCTTACGTTGCATCTCTATCCAATTTTGTTCATGAGTGACCTCTATACACCACGTGCCCTCTTTCCTTGTTAAACTTATGTGTAAATGGGTTTAAAAAAAGAGTCTAAAAGACATGACTTAATCAGGGTAAAAGTAATTACAGCTTGTAATGTTTTGCCATAATTATGTATAGATTTTCTTTGACTGAGCAACTTTTATAATGAAATGCTTTCATACCAAGATGTCAACATGTTCCCTTCTGGTATTAAATTGTGCCATTTTCTGAAGCTGACAGAGTTCAAGCTGGTAGTTGTACCATTCACCTTCAATAGGTAATTTACAGATTAACCCGAGTTAATGGATCACATCTAGATTTAGTGTTAATTAGCTACTGCCCCTAAACAGTTGTTTAAATCTCCCCACTTGACTAGGCTGATGGCTTTTGAAATTGCATCTCTTCCTGGGTGCCTCAGATCAGCAAGTTTGCCCTAAACATGGGACGCATTTCTCTTGATGTCAAACTAATAGGGCTTAAATTACACCGTCAGTGTAAAATGATTGTTAAAGGTGACAGATTTGACCTTTTGAGCAGAAATAAATTATACTGAATAGGTTTTTGCCCATGTTGTTCCTGTTCAGGAAAGGTCACTTGGCAAGCAGTCAACTTCACAATCCAACTGATAAAAGTGAGTCGAAAAGGGGCAAAAACCAACTGCAAGTTTTGGACAGGATCTCCGTCTTTCTGTCCCTCCGTCTTGCATTGTCTCTGCCTGTAGAGAGTTGCTCTCATTGGTCAGTAGTCTTCTAGCTTCAAACATTCACTTGGTCTCTGTTGGTTTCTTTGTTTTTACAGCAACACCGCATCTGCAGCTAGAAAATACTGAGACATAAATGTAAATTCACAAACTACAGAAGGAATGTCTGAGTATTTGTCTCGGTCATGATGCATGGGAAGCTCAATGCATGACATGCAAAGCAGGCTGCCTCCCATCTGGAAGCTCATTCCAGTAAACATATATAGTTATTGCTTTAGAATTCAATTCAATTCAATTCAACTTTATTTATATAGCGTCAAATCACGACAATGCCATCTCAAGACGCTTTACAGACAGAGGGGAAAACATAATGAAGGCCAATTCATAACAGCCTATATAAGGAATCCAACAGATTGAGTTGAGTCCAACTCAATCTCCCATCCTGAGCAAGCACACTGGCGACAGTGGGAAGGAAAAAACTCCCTTTTAACAGGAAGGAAACCTCCGGCAGAACCCGGCTCAGGACAGGCAGCCATCTGCCTCTGCTGTGTGGGGGGAAGAGGACAGAAAGACAACAGACAACAGGAACTGCTACTCCCGGCCAGGGAGACCTGCTGAGACAGGAGACATACATGTTAATGATGCAACACTGTTATAGGGGGGGGGGGGGGGTAAAAGAAAGAGATAAAGAGAAAAAGAAAGAAGCTCAGTGTATCAGGAAATGTCCCTCAGCAGTCTAAACCTATAGCAGCATAACTAAGGGATGCTAACCATCCCTAGCTATAGGACTTATCAAAAAGATAAGTCTTCAGCCTAGTCTTAAAGGTGGGGAGGGTGTCTGCTTCCCTAACACTAACTGGGAGCTTATTCCATAAGAGAGGGGCCTGATAACCAAAGGCTCTGCCTCCTGCTCGGCTCTTTGAGACTCTAAGAACCACAAGTAAGCCTGCAGTCTGCGAACGAAGTACTCTGCTTGGTATATAAGGAACAATGAGGTCTTTGATATATAGTGGTGCCTGGTTGTGGAGGGTTTTATATGTAAGGAGAAGGATTCTAAATTCTATTCTAGATTCAACAGGCAGCCAATGAAGAGAGGCTAAAACTGGAGAAATATGATCTCTCCTGCTGGTTCTGGTCAGGACTCTGGCTGCAGAATTCTGGATCAGCTGAAGGCTTTTCAGGGCATATTTAGGACAGCCCAGTGATAGAGAGTTACAGTAATCTAGTCTCGAAGTAACAAAAGCGTGAACCAGTTTTTCTGCATCACTCTGAGACAGAATGTCCCTAATTTTGGCTATATTATGTAAATGAAAGAAGGCTGTTTTAGTAACCTGCTTAATATGTGGGCCAAAGGACAGGTCAGGGTCAAATATTACTCCAAGGTTTCTCACTGTAGCACTGGAAGCTAAAGTAATGCCATCCCGGTTCATTACAAAACCGGAAAATTTAGCTCTGAGTTTTTCAGATCCAACGAGAATTACTTCAGTCTTATCTGAGTTTAAGAGGAGAAAATTTCTAGACATCCAAGTCTTTATGTCTATGAGACAATTTTGTAGAAGCAGAAATAATTCAGAATATATATTTTTAGAGTAAATCAAAGCACTACAATGAAAACAGATTAAAAGGTTTTGATTGAATTTTTTCACAGATTTACATCTTGACAAAAAAAAAAGAAGGAAAGAAAAGAATAGAAAAACAACCAAAAAAATTGTAAAAGAGAGAGAGATTCAGCAAATAAAATCAAAGGTGTGATGCAATGCAGACCTACTGGCCACAATGCTGCAAAAGAGCCATGAAGCTCATCATCATACTTTAGTCGAGTGTGGACATATTTGTATGTATTAGTCATAGTGCCACATGCGATACACATATCTCTCACCTTGAAGCAAATTTGTGTGAAACAAATTCATCCTTTTCTTTTTCACACCTGTGTGAAGATATAAAATGCTGAAATAGCCAACTGAAAGGCCAGCGGAGCAGAACGTGAAAACCATTTACACATTTGCTTTGCGGATTAGAATCTCTTATTGTGTTTCAGATCAATCCGCTAACATTCATGGCTCACTGCTAAAAAAAAGACTGACATTTTTTAGACTAAAACTGTAATCATCATTATCTTCCACATCTGCTATTATAACAATATAGTATATTAGACCAACTTTACCCTTTAAGTGTTGTCCTTTACCAGGTTTTAAATGTCTGTAACCCTGTATGGTGAGCTACTCTACTGTCTTAAGCTACTCATTGCAAAGCAATCAATGTTAACTATTTACTGAGTAAAAGGTGATCGATTTAAACCCACAAAATACATTTCTGACATGCTACAGTAAATTTATTAAAAGCATTCAATTAATATTCTGTGATTTAAGGTATCATACACTTTTAACAAGCTGCATTTGTATGACAGGACATTTACATCCTCGGTGTCATGACAGTAAAATCGAGTCATTTTTTCACCTTTACCTACCAGCTGCCAAGAGTCCCGCCTGTGGCAATAAAGCTGCACTCAGATTTAGAAGGAACCAAAAGGTCAGGGAACATAGCTGAGGGCAAGGTCACCACATAGAAGTTAGCAATAGATTTGTCTCATCTGTTAAAAATAAAAAAAAAAAAAGGAAAAGAAGAATGGATGCCAAGATAAGTGGAATGTGACTCGTGCAGTACATTTTTACATTATGGAAATAAATTTATTAGCTTGCATGTTGTCTCCATCATATGATAATTAAATGAGTTTCATGACTTGCACCATGCAATAACATTTTACACATCAGTAACATGTTATTTTAAAACATATATGTTTAAAATATGTGTAATGATTATAACTTCTAAATATATCTGTAATGACATCATTTAAAACCTGCTTGAGCGCAACTTCTCTAGTTACTTTTTGATGGGTTTCGATGAGGTCTCAACATGTAATTATGTCACGTGAATGAGTGTTGAGACCTTGTGGTTATTTACATATTTCTATGAGATCAGGTTGGAGTTGCTGTTGCGATGATCTGACCCATTGCTGTATATCAGTCAGGGATGGACTGGTAATGGGATGCGCCTGCCTTTTTCCAAGTGGGCCGAGATGTTTTGGGGCTTTAAAGGTGGAGTATGTGAGATTTTCAATATTTAAAAAAAAAAAAAAAATTAACTAAGAAATAACTACAATCATAATTAGTTTTTTTTAAACATGTAGGTTCCAGTCTGTCCATATTTGATGTGTTATTAAATTACAAGTTTAATTAATGACAAAGACCCTTCTTAAATGTTTGCCTACCAGTAAAAAAAAAGTGCTTTTTGTCATTTGTCATTAATTAAACTTGTAATTTAATAACGCATCAAGTATAAACAGACTGGAACCTACATGTTCAAAAAACTTTCTAATTATGATTGTAGTTATTTTATTAGTTAATTTATTTTGAAAATATTGAAAATCTTACATACTCCACCTTTAAGACAAAGTATGTTTATTTGTATATGACATGTCATGTACTGGACAATTCAGGGTGCTTTACATAAAACATTAAAAGCTTTACAAATGGTGCAAAGAAAGCAATAAAAACATACTAAAATTTGTTGGTCTAACTTCCCCATCTTAGCACCTTTCACTGGGACGATCCACCGGAGTTTTTAAACACCTCCTCCTTTCTTTGCCTTTATGTCTGAGTAATTAATTCATCCAAATAATTAGGATAAAACCTCTGACTTTCCTCTGACCGCCTGCCCATGAAACCCACTGATCTGCAGCTCATTGCTTCTGTTCTTAGACAACACCAGGCTGAACAAATCAGATACTGAAGCCCTGTGTGGTTTTGGACCAGTGGACGCAGCTAGTGGTCAGAACCGAGGAGAGAAAACAGAGAAGAGGCGCCAAAACTCTGGTGTTCCTAAAGTTATTGACATTTTGACCACAGCAGGACCTTCATCAGGTTTCCGTAGTGATTGTTGAAGCTGCAATAAGCAGCATTGCTTTTACGTCCCAGAGGTTTTGTTCTGAGTAAAGAGACCCATTAAACCCAGTAAGTCTGATCCATACGAGCCAGCCGGCGATTAGCACACTAGTTTTTTACAGTTATGATTAAGTAATGAAAAAATAAAGGCAAGGCAAGTTTAATTGTATAGCACCTTTCATGTATTCAAAGTGCTTTTCATGAAACATTAAAAGCATTACAGAAAAAAAAGCATAAAAGAAAATACAAATAACAAAATCACAATAAAATCATAAATTATCTAAAAATAATTAAAAGCAGAATTAATTAAAAGTTACTGTGCAGATGTCACGCACAGGCACATGAGAAAAGAAATGTTTTAAAATAAAGATAAAACAGCTGTTTTATCACCATAATAACTTATCTCCCTAACTTTATGAAATGAATGAAAGATGTCAAAAGGAGCTGGTTAGCTGCTTGTGTTTACTGGTTAACTAGTTGTGCCAGGGGCATTTTTTTTCCCTCAGTCTACCACTGAGTTCAGCTACTAACCTTCAAAAACATGAAGGTTGCTTTTGGTTGTTATCCATGAGGACCGTGATCCGGTCCAATCAGCTTTGCTGTGCTTGGCATCCTGAGCAGTGCATCCTTTCCACTTCACAGTTCATCTAGCTGTTTCTGTTTTCACTGAGAACAATGGACACTTGCACCACTATCACACAGCCATGCATCTTACAGCGGATGATGTACTCTTCAAATCTTTAGCCCTTCCAAACCTTCTCCATACTTTTTACTTTATCCATCGGTAGATTTTAGTTCCATCTGTCTAAAGTCTAATCTTCTTGCTTTCTTTTCTTGAGGCCTTATGTCTGGCACCCTGTGGAGAATCCTTTGTATGTTTTTCTGTGCAGTCATGTCTTTATGGTAAACATGGATAAAAATATTTCTACCACCTGGAGAGCGTTCAGCTCTAGTCAGGATGTGGTGAAAGGGTTTTTTCATCATAAAAAAAAAACAAAAAAAAAAAACTATCATGCAAAACTTATTTCTAGGTCTCTTTATGGCTATTTAGATGAAGTCACCTCTCTATCTGTTTTTCTCATATTCTTCTTGTTTTGTCTGCAGGATTTGGTTTGTTTTTGCAGAATCAGAATGACCTATTATGACATGCATGGACTAAGAAGCCCTGACTGCTGACGGCATAGCAGCATAGCAATTCTCTTTATTTATGTTATTTTTCTCTATTGGCAGGGGTAAAGCAGAAGTACCAGCAGCAACATAAACACAAACAGGAGTGGCCTACATTTTTCAGTTGTTCCACTTTTTTTTCCAACTTTGTCCCTGTAAACAGACAACAGAGAGCTGTTGGGCTCTTCTTGGCAACAATGCCATGCTCAACGAGAGATTCAAGCTCTTTGGTGCAAGTGTCCACAATGTTAAACTCATGTGGCTTGTAACAGCAGATGTTTTGATTATTCATGTTTCGTGACATCATGCCCTGCTGATGACTCAACCCTCTTGATATTTTTAATGTGTTGTCGTACTGCGGTTTTTTATTCTGATTTACATCTTTTGATTTTATGAAGTGGACACATAATAGTTGAAAATCAGCAAGTCGTACAAATAGGCATAAATTCCATTCACTAAACATGTCAGGTGTATAGAAGTACATCCAAACAACTTGCAACTGTGGCTGTTTTAACGGAGGATTAGAAAGTATTGATCATTCTTTGTTTTCTTTTCTATTTTTGGTTAATACTTATGCAGAGTCCCATTTCCTGTTTTCAAGTTATGAGTGTTCATTCTTAAACTTGCAGGCAAATGAAACTAGCCTTCCAATATTGCATAATAGCTCTAGGTTATGAGGGCATAAATGAGAAAAATGCAACAGCAGACTAATATTTCACAAGTTTCTATAACTTACAGCAAATATTTCTTCCAACGGAAAGAAGTTTTTTAAAACAAACACCAAGACATCGAGCTGCCATTTGTAAAACTTATCTCTGACACAGAATATTCAGGATTTCCATGTATCATGCTGGGCTTCGTAAGCAGTTGGCCAGCCTGACATCCTCTTGAAGTCTGTCAGCTAGTCTTTAGTTTGGAGAGATACTGTGACATTATCCATGATTTCACCTGTGCTTAGTTGGACTTAGTCATAAATTTGAGTGATATTTTCTCATTGTTGGAGAAACTCTTTTAAATAATGTTCAAGTGTGTTTATGTGGTGTTCAGTGAAAAGCCCAAGGTTTAATAGAATGTCTTTATTTGTCATCAGCAACAGCCTTGAAAGGATTTTCACCCAGAATTATTTCGATCAAAGCGAGGTTTGCAAAGAAGCCAGAAACAGAGCTGGGTTTGTTCAGAAGACCCCGGGCTTCTGAATCGGAGAATATGCACCACAACCATTTGTACTGAAGTTATTTACAGTGCAAAATACATCTTTCATGTGAGCGCCGAAGAATTTTAAAAGTATATGATGTCACCAATGGATGTGTCAACATTAATAAATATTCAATTGACAAAGGAGTCGGTAATGATGAGCTTTCCAATCCAAGCACAAATGGAAACACAGACCATCAAACATTATATCACCAGTACATCGCTATCTGGTTTATTGAAAATTTCTGTGTGGGATAAAATCTATTTTTTATTTGTTTCACACGGAGAGACATTAAGTTTCTTACTCTTGATTCCTTTAATCTTAATAAATTTGTAGATTTATGTAGTTTGGATATTTAACTTACTTCTTTTTCAGTAGGTCACAGTGTGTAGAAGATTATTCCTTCATTATCCTACGGCTTAGTCCGATTAAGGGTTGCGGGGAAGCTGGAGCCTATCCCAGCAGTCTTTGGGTGAGATACACCCTTGACAGGTCACCAATCCATCACAGGGCATGTAGAACTTTGTTGTGTATTTATTGCATTTATAAGTACCTTTAAGTTGTAAATTTTAAGTAAAATTTTTTCGTTTAGTTTAATTTGAACCCAACCCAAATCATTTGTGTTGCCGAAACCAGTTCATATCCCTCCAGTATTAAACATTTTTAAGCTTCAGTCTTTGTCTTCTCCTTTTTTATATTCCTAAAACGTATGGAGAAGCATTTAATTGAACTTTTTATGGTTGTCATCTGTGGAAAAGTCTTCAGACTATGTTAGCACATCAGGAAGCGTTGATATTTTCAAAAGAAAGTTCAGCACTCATCTTTTTAGAAAAGCTTTTTATTAAATATCTTTTTATTGTCCATAATTGGTATTTTAGTTACATTTACTTTTCTCTGAGTCTTTGTGATTGTGTTTTACCAATTTATGTAGTAATTACTTTAACACATCTATCAGTTTTACATTATTAATGTACATGCTTTATTATTTAACTCATGCCATTAAACCATTTTCCTTTCCATTTTTAGACATCCTATTCCAACTTATTGTATTTTATTTTGTCTTATTCTATTTATTTGTGTATTTTATTTGATTTTCATTCTTTTTTCAGCTTAACCATTTTAATTTAAATTCCTAGTATTTAAGTTTACCCTATGTGGATGGTGAGTTTTTGGACAGCGCTTGTAGAGAACATCTTTTATGCATGTGTATGCATGTATTTAAATGTACGCAGATAAATGCCATGCATGTGTGTGCATAGGTTGCCTGGGTTTGTGGTCTGTGGGGACTTAATGGGCAAAGATGTTTTCATCTTCTTGTTGTTCATTATGCTTTGTAAAGCACTTTGTGTTGCAATTTGTTTGTATAAGTGTTTCATAAATACAGTTTGATTGATCGATTGAAATAGGTTATTTTTTTCCCTTCACACATTGTATGATGTACTGTGTTGTGGACTGCTTTGATTATGCCAACGAAGAACTAAAACCTAGAGGCACATTGCCATTCAGACTTTTAAGTAGTTGCATGTTTGTATTGCAAGTATATATGTGCTTCTCATATATGATTTTATGCTGACAGGCATTGTAGTAAGGGTCCTAAAACCTCCTTCACCTGCACTTGCTAAAAACCTCTTGTAAAAATCAAGCTCCAGAGGTGAACTTGTGGTTTGATAATTTAATATGAAAATGAATTCCTTAAAGAAGGAAAGCATTTCTGGGATCATATGTGGAGTTGTTATCTTTTACCCTGCTTACAGTTTACAGTTTATTCTGCAGTGGGTTGCTTGAGCGCTCTCCAACCATTTATCAAGGTACTGCTTTCCATTATTTTGTGCAGTCAGCTGAAACTGTAAAAGATTTTGGGGGGTGGTGTGCCTCATTCTTCCTCCAATAACTCCCTGTTCTCCTAAACAGAGAACTTCCGTCTGTAATTCCTATCAGGCTGAGAGATTAGTGATCATTAGATTAATCTGCAAGTTATATAGAGTACAGGAACTGTGTTTCATAATATTTTGTTGCTTGGTTTCCCAGGCTCACATGTTTTTGCATGAGCATCACATCAAAACGCAACTAAAAGCCTTTATATAAGCAACAGCAATAAAGCTTTCAGTTTTATTCATTACCAACTTTCTTACTTCTCACTTTCAGTACAGTCGTATGGTTCTTTCTTTATAATCTTCACATTTTCTACATAACCACCCAGCCCACAAGGCAAGCAAAAATCAATAGCCTAAGTATCATCTTCTTTACTTCTAATATTGTCAGAGCTCAGATTCCATCAGGCTGTGGTCTGAGCTGCATTCAGATAACAGCATGAAACCAGTCAAGATGAAATGAAATGAAATAGTTTATTGCTAATGTACACTCAACAGCCAGGCATTTTTAACATCTGTATTCATATGTGCTCAACACCCGCTGCACACACTTCATCCCCCCCCATACCGAGCAGAAGCATTCGCATCCAGTCTGTGTGTGCAGACATCTGTTTCAATGCTTCCTCTTTGTAATCATCAAATATTTGTGTTTACAATAAAGATGCTATCCTGTTACTGCATTTACATTTCTACCTAATTTTAGCTGTGCAGGTAAATATTTGATTCATGATGCAGTGTCACCTGATTCCATATGAAAGTTAATGCCACCGTGGAGAGATGTGTCAGCAGCATTCTGAATGTGTGAAGCACAGCAAACAACTTGACTAATCTCATGTGTGCTGACATTGTGACTGATGATCAGAGTGCTGGTGGCCCACCTGAGTGTGGACCGTAATCTCTCGGCTCAGGGTGATATTGCCAGGTTCAGCTTTTACTGGAGTCCTCTTAAAGATAAAAAAAAAAAAGAAAAAAAAACTCTGTACCCTCAGATCCATGAGATTGTCATAATAAAAAGGAGGGGTGGAGCTTGTCAAAGCGGAGATTGCTGCTCAGAGACCAATTACAGCTTTAAGAGTTTGACTCATAAGCAGAGAGAAATTGGAAATGTTTTGATTCAAACCAACGGGCACAAAAAACAAACCATTTGACTTGACTTGATTTAATTTTAAGATAACTGATTAATTTAAAAGCGAAAACTGGGTCATTTTCAGCTCAGATTTCATCATCTTATGCTTTAAAGCATGAAAAGCTGAGGGAAGGTTGGGTTGGGAACAAAGGGCATCAGATGGACTTTTTAAAAGTCTATTTTACTGTTGTCACTTTGTTATATGTTTATAAATGACAGGAAACTAGGCGTCATGGTTAAGGAAAAAGCAAAATGTCGACATTCAGCAGCAGCTGCTTGGAAATAAGTCCCCCCCCCCCATCTCCTGACAAACCCTTCTTTTCAATAAGAAACACTCAAAAACATACTGTAATTCCCAGAACTGTGGGATGGCCCATCTCGGAGGCACGTTGCACAAGTGCAGCTTTATTCCTCATTTCATCACTGAGCTTGTCTGGAATCATCAGTGAAGACCGTCTTCATACCTCTGTAACTTTTATAACTTGCACGTCTTTTACAGGAAAACTCCAGCATGACTCAACTCAGCTCACTTTTATCTAACTTACTGTTACTGGATTTATTTTATTAACCTGTACAGCGCCTAAGATACCTTGTGGTTTATGAAAGTGCTTTATAAATAAAGTTGTTATTTTTTTTATTTTTTTGTATTTCACACTTTATTTTTGAGGCTGTTTGTTTCATGTTAAAGTCACACTTTAGTTGTCATTTTCAGGGGTATTTTTTGTTGATGTTAAAATCACACAAAGTGATTTTCATTGAGGTTTTTCACAAAACGTTGTTTTTCTTATAAGTGGTTTTGTTATTTTTGTAGTTAGATATATCTCTATATTCCTCAACATTCTGCAAAAATTGCAATTTTTTGCTAAATGTTCTGGACTGATATCCATATACTTGCATCCAACCAAAGTTCAGATAACAAAACTTAACCACACATTTAAATAAATTCACGTTTACACATGCATACTGTTCACTGTATTAAATATATTTGTTATTAAAAGTGTTTCCATCACTCACACTCACTCCTAGGGACAATTTTGTGTAACTAATTAACCTAACATGCATGTCTAAATTGTAAAAAAAAAAAAAAAAAAGTATTATTTGTTGGGTTTTTTTTTATTACCAATAGTGTTTTTCACAACTCGGTCTGAATCCTCTCATAAGGTGTACAACTGGGTTTAGATCTGGTGACTGCAAAGGCCAAAGAGCGCGCTTCGCATTTTTTCACGCTCATCAAATCATTCAGTGACCCCGTGCGCCCTTTTGGATGGGGTCATTTTCATCCTGGAAGAGACCACTTCCATCTGGATGGAAATGTTTCATCACAGGATAAAGGTGATCATTCAGAAAAACTTTGTATTGATCAGTGCTGACCCTCTCCTCGTGGAGGACAAGTGGGCCTAAACTGTGCCAAGCAATATGTCTCCACTGCAGAGATTCACTCGCTGTACATATCAATGGTTCAGATTTTCCTTTAATTTGTTCCATGTCTTTGTGTGGCTAATACAGGTAATGACAGCTGCTTCAAGAACACTGAGCATTATGGAAAACAGGTAGCTAGCCTTAGCAGGGAATCCAGCACACTATGCTGCTAAAGTTTCAGCAGCCTCACCATCTCCTCTTGTTTTATGTGAATTTATGTCCTTAAAAAGGTGTCAGTACTGGTGAAGCCTTGTAGAATGTAGAAAAATAAAATGTATTTTCAATAACCATAATAGTTAGGATGAGCTGAAATATTTCCACAAATACATTTTATTTAACTGAAATTAAACTGGAGATCAAATATTAATTAAATCCATGCAAGTTCTGTGCAGATTTGAAGCCTTTTTGTTATTAAAAAGGGCTTGCTTTATTGCCATGTTTTTATAAGATATCAACCATTTTCTGAGGAGTAATGGATAGCCTTACCCCCTATATGACATTTATTCTGCTGTAGAATAACCTCAGTAAGGTTAGGGTACGGGGTTTTACAGATCAGTGTTTTATCCTCAAAGCAGTTTGTGACTTTTTAACTTCCTATAATATTGGTTGGCTCAAGAAGCAAAGCAAGCCAACCTCTTATTGCTCTCCCAAGGAAAAAAAAAGCAAGAAAAAAATACTACAGCTGGAGCTGAGGAGGGTTGTGTTTACTCAAAAATAGCATTTTCTCACTCAAGACTGTTACAGAATTTCAAGACAGTGGAAATTCATGAAAGCATTTGGTGAACGCGGGCAGCTGCTGTTCCAGTCGAACCCAGCATGCAGCAATGTTCACAATGCCGCCCTGCTTCTCATTATATTGTCAGCTTTCATTGGTCATGTGTGCATCATCTGAAGACATTTCAGAGACCATTTTTATGCTGCAATCTGAGCAACACCTGACAAATTTAATCACATCATACAAAGCTGATGAATTTAGTTTTAATTGAATCTATTTGTCAAGTCTTTCGGTGAGAAGTGAACAGAAGGCGTCGGAAACAGACAGCAAATATGCTGCAGAAATACAGAACGATGTATACGCAGATGGACGGCTGATATGAAAAGATGTGGATGTTGAATTTAATTTATTCTCTTCACATGATACACACAAGTTGTTTGAACAGTTAAATTACATTATTTTATTATTAGTAGTAATAGTAGTAGTATTATTATTACTATTATTATTATGCTGTTGATGATCAAATCATAAAATATTTCTTTATTTTCCATGTGCCTGAGATGATGTCACTGACTGGGCACAAAGCGGAGAAGTAATGAGCACATTCAGTACAGAAAGTGCTCTGATGGAATGATTTTCAATCACTACCTATAGTCAGCCTCTCCTTCACCCTGTAGCTGACAATGGGCTCCATTAGGACAATTCTAGGTCAAGGAAGGTCCACAGACCTTTGGCTGTCCTACCCTTCTCTGCACCCATGTGTGAGTGGGACTAATGAGGCAGACAGCTGCTCCCTTAGTGGAAATGTCCCTGCAGTGAACTATACCTGAGAGAAAGCAGAGACAATGTCACCTTCAAACTCAGGCAGATAAGTGTACAAATGGACACCATATCAAAGCTGTGAAATCAGGAGAAAACGTGGAGCATGTGGGCTTGTGGACAGAGTGAAATTTTTACAGGCGAGTACAGCTTCAAACACGAACTCTGGCGCTGTAATAGAGTTGTTACTTACTGTCATCTTTAAAGGGGCTGATCTGGTCTGGCTCACATTAAGGGACTTTGTCTAATCACAATTCTCTTCAAAGCAGTATTGGTTTTAGACATGTTTCTGAAGCTTGGCAGAGTTCAATAACACACGGGGAGGATAAAAATGCTTCTGCAATGCAATTAGAGGACTTTGCTGAGACGACAAGTACAAATGTGGAATAAGAAGGTAAAATCCAGCAAGACTGGGTGATTAGGCCTCATTTGGATGTCTTCTGCAGACCGTGATGAGCGGCTGTTTTAGGGCATGGATGTCGCTCGGATCGAAGGCCCACAGTGTCTGGGATTATGTGTCAATTTACCACCCAGCTGCAGCTCTACACTCTTCAGCAGAACATGACTACCTCTAATTAGGCCGTGCTACCAATTAGGGCCCTGCAATAAGGCAACAAGAAAGGCAGTCTGGGAGAGTAAAACCTACTGTTGTTGCTTCCAGAAAAAGAAACCGCAGTCTTCTCAATCCAATGGCTGCTAAAAGCTACAGACCACGTCAACCAGGCTCTCATTAAGCTACCATTGTTTCGGAGGGATTAATAAATGCGTCCCCGTATCTGGGGAAAATGATGAAACTATACTTTATTTTTAACACAAATCAAATCTGAACAAATCATTCATTTGATTAAAACAACACAAAACAAGTACATGAAAACCAAACTCAACCAATCTGAAACAATTATGTAATGACTATAACCTCAAAATTTGTTTTATAATCCCACAGGTAGCCAAGGTCAGTTTCCCATCACTCAGAATGTGACGGTGGTGGAGGGGGGCTCAGCCAACATGACCTGTCGTGTGGATCACAATGATAACACTTCCCTCCAGTGGTCAAACCCTGCACAACAAACTCTGTTCTTTGGGGACAAAAAAGGTAAGGAACACTCCCAGTGTTAAGAACCCCACTGATGAAACGTTAAGATATGATAAACATGTCTGAGGCAGCTGCATTACATCAGCATTTTCATTCATTTTTCACATTTTCCACTGTTCATGCCTGTCCCTGCTTTCCTGCCTGCAAGCGCAAGGTTTGACTGAACACACGAACAACACATGATAAGAGAGTGGTATATTTATTACCCATGATGTTGAAGCAGACTTCTAATGAATTTACGTCTCCGTTGATATCCCAGGGCACAAACTAACCAGAAATAGACTGTTTTCATATTGTACTTTTGTAATCATGCAACATTGTTTACAACAGTATAATGCCTGTGGATTGTGAGATGATTGGGTCTAATTAGTAACTTTGCTGCCCTACATTTGTATTGCTGTTTGGCTGTCACCCTACTTTGGAAATAGACTGTTGCAACTTAGTGAAACAAGGCCTCGATTGGAATGAATAATATTGTGATCTCGCCCGCCAAATCCAATTTGAAGGTGACAAAAGTCTGGATCTGATAAATTGGAGTTGGGGTGAAAGGGGGGATATAACAGTGGACCGGTCTTGTAAGGATTGGGATGCTCATCTATCAGTGTTTCTCACAGCATATTACCCATTTCATTTATGCTGTAGCTGCTAATACAATACAATTGCTTCTGTGATTGAAGATGAACTTTTCCATTGAATTACATTTGAAAGGAGAGAGATGCCAGCAGAAAGAAAGTCACAATCTGGTTTGAAGAAATACTTTCTCACTCACAACTGATTGGATTTAGTAATGAGGTCTAAGGTGTTTTATTAGATGAAATTACTTCCAAAATACAATTAAATGAATGTTAACTGAATTTTAAACAGACACTCTGGTCCGAATGCTGTGGGTGTTAATTCAAGCAGAAGCCATTGAAGCAAAGACGTCCTTTTCATGATTTCATTTCTATATTTTCTATTGTACAATAAATTCTATGTAACATTTTAATGTTTGTGTTTGAAGAGTCTGTTTAATGACAAACTCCTATCATAAAGAAGCCGTCAAAACTATCCATTTTTTGTGCATAAAAACATTGCACAAACTGAATTATGTCTGTTTATGTCATCTGGCATAGATACAGCCTGTCAACTATCTTTTTTTCACATTTCCCGTTATTAAAAACACAATACTTTGTACATTTAAAAAAAAAAAAAAAAAAATTGTTTCAATACTAAAGCCTTTATTAAAGTCATGTCAGAAACATACATCCACAAAGTTTTTATTTGACAGGGAGAAAATAAAGAAAATGACAAAAATAATCTCTGCTGATTATGGAGGAGTTTTAGTCGACTCGTCTTCACTATTTTGCAACCACGCAGCATTTGTTTGAGAACAAAGTCGTTGGTTCAATGATATTTTATTCAGTTTTATGTCTGTTTTTTTTTTTTTATCTTTAGAACAGATTCTTTCTTTTCTTTTTCTGTTACAGATTAGCTGCTGTGTGCATGTGGCAACTTTAGCTAAGCTTTAGCTGTTGAACTGATCGTTTTCACTTCAGAATACTTTAGTCCACAAAGGAGTTCATGGTACACTCAATGAAAGCAAGATGCCCAGGCCCTGTGGCTGCAAAACAAGCCCAAATCATCATCCATCCACCACCGTGTTGGATAGTTAACATGAGGTGTTTGTGCTGACAGGTTGTGTTTGGTTCTTACCTAACAACGTGGTGTGCATTTCAGCCAAACAGCTCTTTGTTCTCAACTTAATGTGGTACTAAGATAGGTCCATGTTTGTGCATGATTTCATGTTCTCTTGGTGTTTCATTATGTTAGTATTATTATGGTCCTCTGTGTAACTTTTTGTGCTTGTACTCATATGTCTGCATTTATTTCTGTCATTTTTCAGTTTTATTAAATGTTTTATATTGTAAAGCACTCTGGAAAACCTCAAGTGTGTCGACGTCCTTTATAAATAAAGTTGATTTGACTGGACGTGTCTGACCAGAAGTCTTGTGGTGTGATCAAATAAGTCTGCTAACCTTGTCACGGTCAGATTGGCAATTCTCTTGAATATGTTGGGGTTTTTTTAATTCTTTCTCATTATGGAAATATGCACTCCAAATAGTTTGGAAATAACTTTAAGGCCCAACAGACAGTTTTACATACAGTTCCACAATTTCCACGCAGAGATCATTGCTGATGTCTTTCCTCCTTGGCATTCACATGGCTAAATGTTTCCCTTTTTTTTTTTTATAGGTGGTCTCACCTGCTGATGATCAATATATCAAAAGAATTTCAGAAGCAGTAACTACATGTGGCATATCCACTGAAAATAGCCAGGATTTGTTCTGATTTTTAAATACTGTTTAATTATGTTATTTAGTAAATAAATGCTGTAATATGTCATGTGCTCTCTTTAAAACAAGGTTTTATTTTCTTCATGTTATGATTTTTTCATAAATCCCAACCAAATGAAAACATGCTTCTAATTCTAAAGTTGGAGGACACAATGCACAGAACTCCTTTGTCTATCTCGAGAAACCATTTAGTTTGCATGATAGAATCTCTTTCATGAGCAATAAGAGGGACAGAATGAATGTTGTCCACGCGGTTGAGGTTGCTTGGGCTAAGTGTGGAAATATTTCCTCTCAATCTCTTCCAGCTAAATGAAAAGCTTTTCTGGCACAACCAGTAAGATGCCTGTGAGGCTACCAGGTGAAATGGGGAGAATGAACAACACCAGCTTCATGCATAGAACAGGGAGGGACACCTGGAAGGAAATCACTGCTGTGCCAAATCACCAGTTAATTGCTTGGCACAGCGCTGCATCTTTCATTCTTCTTCGGTTTGTTGGGGCGCCTTGTAGAGCCAATGAAAAATTTGAGATTCAGCCTTATGCTAACTTTCAGGGAGCTGAGCTCGAGGTAGGCCAGTTAACTTCCTCTGACAAGCAGCTGGTCTTTGACGTTTGTCACTAATTTAATTATAATAATTTTACATTGCCTTTTTTTCAGTGTTAGAATTTTTTAGACTCTTTTTTTTCTTCCTGATTTTTTTTCTTCTCTGTGCTTGTTGTCTTGGTTGCTGTTGTTGTCCAGATTTCAGCGTTCTGCAGTTGTCTTGCATGTCAGTATGGTCTTTTCATGCTGATGCAGGTTTCCTTAACACAATCTCACAGTTTCTCATTGTGCATGTGTAATCCAAAGGAGATTCATCTTTTTCTACCTTTTATGTGTGTTTCTGTATGCTCATCTAATATGTGTATCTATTCTGTGGAACATTTTTTGAAATCCATTTCTGCTCTTTCCCTCCAGCTTAGAATTAAAGATAAGGGCATTTGTCTTGATGCGTTTGGGGTTTGATATAAAATAGGGTGACTGGAAGAGTATTAAAATGACCTTTTAAATTCCTTTGAGACAGTCTTTCCATATAATATCAACTGGATTTTAGAGCTACTGGAAAGATTCGATTATAGCAGGAACATTGCATTGCCTTATTCTCAGTGTTAATATGTTTAGATTTCTTTCCCCACCTTATAGATAAATATCTCATTGTCTCTCTGGCTTCTGTCTTTCTCTGCTGCTGCTGTGTTCTACCTCTCAGCGTACTGCTGTTGTCTTGGGAGCCCATGTCAGCATGGCTATTTGATGCACATGCAGCCCAGCCCTCCCCTGTCCCTCCCCTGTTCTCTTTCTTCAGAGAGTGAAAGCAATTTCTCATCTTGTATGTGAAATCCCCCGAAAAATTTCAGCTCTTTACACCTTTTATGTGTTATCTGGTATGCTCAACAAATACAAATGATTCTGTGAAGCCCTTTTTGAATTCTACGACTGCTCAGTCCCTTTGGCCTTGTGTTAAAGATAAGGCCGTTTGTCTTGATGTGTTTGGAGTTTGATATGAAATAGGGAGACTGGGAAAATGGTAATAAAATTAATTCTAATTTTATATTTTCTTAAATTGCATGTGATATCAAAACTACTAAGGTTTACAGATGCTGGGTTTCTGATCACTTTTGGTGATGATTTGATCAAGCCAATGACATATTTACACAATTGAAAATGCACATATATATATATATAATATAATATTTTTTATATACATATATATATATATATATATATATATATATATATATATATATATATATATATATATATATATATATACATATATATATATATATATATATATATATATATATATTGCACCATTGCCTTACAGGAAGATTGTTCCTGATTCAAACCTCAACTGGAACTTTTGTGGGTGACGCTTACTGTCCCCATGCTTGTGATCGTTCTCTGGCTCCTCCCATAATCAAAAAACAATCTTGCTGAATTGATTGCTGATTCCAAATTGATTGTGAATGTGAGTATCTGTAACCTCTCCTGCTGCCAGTGAGCAGTACATTTTGGCTGAATGCACTATTTTGCATGTTTCCGTTATGAAAATAGCCTATTAAAACCAACACAGTATTTGGCCCCTTCCATTGTATGTTTATTGCAGAATGGCACATGGTGGTTAGAGCAGAGCTTCAGGTGTCCCACAATACAGATTTGGGGGACAGAAAACATCACTTCCTGCAACAAAAGCAGCCATGAAAAATTAGCATGTTGCCCAAAGAAGCTCATTTAACTTTATGGATCTCTAAAATATTATTCACCCTGCTTTCTTGTCACGTCCATCACATATGTGTTGAACTCTCGTGCATTTAAAGCTGTCAGCTGGCATATTGGCATGGTCCCCCTCATCCATACCTGAATCTTGGCTAACTGTTGCCACCTTATAGGATTCAGTCTACACTATAGCAAATAACGGATTCTTAAACCTCCATAAACCTGAGAAAACATTGCTTCAATAGCTGCACCAATTCTTCCCTCATACATTAAGCCAATTAGCAGTCACTGCGAGGGACTGGTGCTCTGGTGGGCTGCCATGATGAAAAAATTGATTTAGACCATATGTCTTTTGTAGAATTATCCCTTTTATATGTCGCCTCTGTTATGAATTATTATTACTGAGCAGGACAAATGAGAGCAGAGCTGTCCTTTGCTGTCTTTATTATGATTTATTTCACTTTTGGCTTTCTGTGGAAAAAGGATAAAACGTAAGTAGCGAGGCTGCTGAGAATGGTAATGACATTCATAGAGGCATACGGAATCTTTTATCAGATATGGTGAATATGAATAATGCAATTAATGGATGTCTACTGCAGGTTGCTTGTCAGACAACTTGTTTGATCTTCAGCATGTACAGCAACATAGAAACATATACATTAATATGCTCCTGTAGGTTTAGTTCCCTTTTTCCCCGTTTCAGCCATGGTTCATGGTTCATCATTTGTGACATTTTATTGGAGAATTCGGTCTGAGTCATAAAGGCCACAAAGCAAAATTGATCTTAATTGACTTGTTGTAATCAAAATGCTGTTATGTGCTAAATGAATGCTCTAATGTGAGCATTAAAACATTCATTAGCTTGAGAGAATGAGAGATAATTACAAAGAATTCAGTTACTGAAGGGAACACCAATGAGAGCACAGTTAAAACTCCATTCTGGTAAATGCCTCATCTGTGATGGTCAGTGTGAACAGGTTGTTTCATTTACTGTTGGTATTAGTATTAATAATGTTATGACTGTTAAGACTATCAGGATAGTTATTATGACTACTCAAAATTTTTTATATATTATTTTGTACGATATTAAGAAGGCATGAAAAGATATTGAAAAAAAAGGATTTTTTTATAAACAAGATTATCAGCTGTAACACTTGCTCTTGGTTTCTTCAGAAGAGAAAAGGAAACTTTTTACAGGTGACAAGCTGCAAGATTGTTCTTTAAAATATTGTTTACTTTTCAGTGACTGTTTTCTCCAGTGACAAATCACAGAGAGAGTCTCATGGTCAAAGCTAATGTCTTTCTGCAGGGACTAATGGGCTTTTAAGTGTAATGCTTTATTTCTAGTGTCACTGAAATGTGAATCTACCATTATGGAACGAAACACTCTGCTATTATTGCTAATGTGAAGAGGTACTCTTGCATGTACTCACTCAGCTCAATGCCACATTGTACTCTCATGTTTTATTTATATTATGTCTTTGGAATAGAGGAGACTATGTTCTATGTAAATTCCTTGAGTTTTTATGTCCACCTGTGTATTGGCTGGTTCTGTTTACATCATGTTAGTGCTGCGTGCTTTGCTTAGAGACCAAATACTAACACTTGATTGTAAACAGAATTATGCAATCTGATAAAAAGGACTAAAAAGAAAAGACAAAAAAGAAAAATTCAACAGCATACAAGCTTATATGAGCTGAGAAATACATGGGCTAACATATATTCAGTGTCGGTTTTTTTGCTGCACGAAGTAGGTATGTAATATAGCCTTGGAGAGATTTCCTTATTCTTTTCTTCCCCACTTCTAGATCTCAACATTAGTCCAATTTGAGTAGCGTCTGCACTGTGGGATCTCTGAGAGTGCAGAAAGTGACAATGATCCACTGGAACAAGGCTCTCTCCTTCTCTTAATTGCAGCTACATGTGTGGTGGGAAAAAGCCCCCTGCTTGCACCACTATAGACCTGGAACACGTCCAGAATCGCCCACACAGTCACTGAGTGAGCACAGCCAGCAGCAAACACTCTCTAATTGCAAAGAGTGGAGCCCCTGGCTGGAGAGCAAGCGGGGGGTGTATGCCAGGATTCTGTGTTCTAGCTGAAGGACAGCTAGTGCTTTCACATTTCATGACTAGTTCAAAGTGGTTATATGCCATGCAAAAATGGCCAAATGGGAATGTTGCAGACATAACATATTTTGGCTGAACCCGAGAGTCATCAGCTTGTTTCCAAGTGTAATGGATAGATGTAAAACGTCCTTTTCTATCAGGGCTGTCAGAAGATAATTTACCGTTCTGGATTAGAAACATTTGTTAACATCTGTTTGTTGCTCAGTGAAGTGAAAAAGTAAATGTCATGAGATAATTGCACTTCTAAATCCTCGACTTTTTGTAAGTTTCAGAGAGCTCTAATCTGACTGTCAGCTCTTCTTGTAAATGTAAAAAAAAAAAAAAAAAAAAAAAAAAACACTTCATTTTATAGTAAATCGATTTAAAGGTAGTTTTATGTGCTTCACATGGTTTTGGACTCTGAGAATTCCAAGGACGTCAAGCAAAAGTGGCATACACGGTTAAAATAGTTTCTAGGAAGACTGTAAATGTTAGTCGTTGATGATTCAAAGGCCCGAGGGGAAAATAAGGTAAACGTGACTTTGCATCACAGGACCGTGGCAACAGTATTCTTTGGCTGGGAGTAGAAGCAGGGCGTCAGTTTTACTGATTTGAGAGAGCCTTGGAAAGGCCTCCATCACGAGAGATGTACTGCTGCCATGCCGTTAAGCTGCCATGCTGCAAGGCTGCAGCATACACAAGGTCAGGGTGCAGATTTATGTTTCCACCTAAGCAGAATGAACAGCACCAGAGCTATCTGGGGTTTGGGGGAAATGAAGCTTTTCATCACATTGATTTCCTAAAGCACCTGGAAAAAAGCTTTGTCAGGCACGGCATTTGGGCCTGATTGTGACAGATCTGCACGCATTCTGGGCCTCCAGACTGGACTGGATTATGGCAGTACGGTTTCCCGGCCATGTGACGCTGGAGTAATAGATAACACTTGTCCCTGGCTTAGTTAAACCATTGTCCATCTATTTCCATCAATATGTCGTTGACCCATTTGCTCTGTAATGCCAGTGGCTGCCTAAAAACAACACATCAGTCAGGACCATCTTTTGTTTAACCGTGTTTGTTTCTCTGCTGCTTCTTGGATTCAGTCCACCAGAATCAGAATTTCAGCTACTGACATTTAGATGTAGCTTTTTTCATGGTAATGTGATGTTCAGGTCTTACTGAAAATGAGCTGAATACTTGCTGTTTTAAATGTCACTTGAAATTATCAGTGGTCTGTATTGCATTGGGTCACTGTTTGGTATTTAAAATGGGACCTTACATTGATTGAGTAACAGACATTGTGAAAAGGCCTTTTTAACTTAGTTATTTTAGAGAAAAGCAGTCTTGAGGTCCTTCTCAATGGACTCTAATGGCAGTATGCTTTCCCAAAGAGATGTAAGGAAAAACAGAAGAATATCCCCAATCACTCACCACTGCATCATAATCCAATAAACATTCTGCCATGTAAGTAACAAAAAGGTCACTCCTGTTGAAATATATGGAAATATGCCACGTCAGCAAGCGTAACGATGCAACATGAAAGATGTGCCTGTAGTTTTCCAAAGTAAGAGGCGTTTTAATAAGAGCAACAGACTAAGCAGGTTGCATTATGCTGGAGTATGATGGGAAGTTTAATTTCAGTGGCTTCGTTTACATGGGAGTTTTAATTCCAGTTTAATTCCGAATAAAAGTTAATTCTGCTTTAAACTGATGAAAAACAACGATGTAAACACTTAATTCCTAATGCAAATTTCTATTCAGAATTAAACTTAATTTCGATGTAAGTGGCTGGTTTATTCGCATTTTAGTTATAAACTATTTAATTCCTCTGTTATGCAAACCTTAATTCCTCTCTAAGTTAATTCCGGTCATTCTGAGCATGCTCGTTACCTTGTCCTGTCCCGATGACACGCGTTGTTTTGCCTCCTGTGTTCGGTGGTCTGTCTTTCTTCTCCTTCTCCGTTGCGGCAAAAAGTGAAGTAGTATGCTCGTGTTGAGCTGCTACTTTTAAAATTATTATAAATAGTGGCTGAACTGGTACTTATGATGTAGTTTTTACAAGTTATGACTAAAAAGACGAGAAGCAGGAAGTCTTTCTTTGTTTATTTCCAGTATACGTCATACGTCACGTGCACCCTTTGTCCAATCAGAACCCTTCCCAACCCGCCGCTCTAAAGAGGAATTAAGTAAGGACGTGTTTCACGTGAACCTCCATTCGGAATTATTATTATCATGTAAACTCATAGGAGAATGTGTTAATTCCGAATGATTTAATTCCGAATTATTAATTCTGAATTATTAATTCCGAATTAGAAAACATCTTGTAACCGTACCCTTCGTAGTCTTTCTTGACAACACTAAACATGTCATAAAATATTTCAAGCTCATCATAACTGCTGAAATAAATTACAAATGTTTCAGAGTTAATGCCCATAGATTGTCACCGAGATGAAAGGACAGCAGCTTTTTATCAGCAAATCCCTTCCACTGAACAAAAGCAGAACATTTATCGGCGTCTCAAAGGTGTTTGTGCTTTGAGGAACAAGGGGTTAAGCAGAGAAGTTGGCCTCTTTCTTGTTGTTTTTCCTCCATGCATTGCAGAGATAGAGGGATATCAGGCCATAAGAATCATTTTTTTGTCATCTTGTTCACAACTTTGATCCTCCCAGGCTGTACTTCCATATCTTTTGAGTTCCTATGCGATGTTTGCTTAGACCTATCACCTTTCTAATGCAACCATCCAGCAAAGGCTTTGCTGTTTTCTGCTGCAGCCTCTGGGCATTTTCAAAGCTCTGTAGTGAGGATGCTTAACTACAAAGAACATCAGGCAGCTTTGTTTCAGGGTGCTGTTTGCTACAGTAAGACTATCAAATGTTTGTATTAAGCCCTGTAGCACATAATAAGCTGGTTGCCTGGTGGCACGGCTTGTTATTAAATTTTAATTCTGGCGTGAAGATTGTTTTTATTTACTCTACTCTTTATTCTTCAAGAGCAAAATGTCTTTAATAAGAAACTTCTTGCAGGCATCAGTCTTTTTTTTTCTTCCTTTTTTCCTTTTCAGCATGTGCATGATTATATGATAATGATCATCAAATGATACGGTGTAATTGAAGATGAGGAGCAACGTTACTGATAATGACCTATGTGTGGAAAACCTAATAACTATTTTAGCCAGTCTAATGTAAATGTGTATTACATGTCTGCTGTGGATGTTTATCACAAAAATCAAATGCCAGTCTTCATCTGATACGACACCACTTTACGATAGCCAACGGTTAAATCCTCCGTGCTGCATTTTGCCACATTTTCCCTGTGTAGTACAATTCAATGGAGCTCAAATTACCTCAGATGAAAGCAGGTCTCAGGAGAGAGCTGGCCAGGCCTAAAGGGACAGAGGATTAAGAATGTGTTATTTTATACAATGAGGAGCGCTTTCCTTCCTGCACTTTGTGGTTGGTCACTTGTACTTGCAGAAGCAGCTGGTTCTGAATTTAAAACTGTGTGAAAAATGAAAGGTACAAGATTACCCCGTTCACTTAAGAGATTCCTCACTTTTTATTGCAAAGCTGTGAAGATATGAAGCAAAGAAATAGCTGTAATAGTTTGTTTTTTTATTTATTTTTTCATACACAGTAAAGAATGATTGCTCAGGTGATACCGATACTAGTGCTTATTAAATTAATATATCTCCGTGGCATTAACTGTGGACTGCGTAGGAAAACTGTGAGTGAAAAATGTCACGAGCCGAGTCTGCTGCTAAATGTGTTAAAGAGTAAATCAATACCTGGAAAGTAAGTGATTTCCAAAATAAATATTTGAATCCAGGTCTGCAAGTTTTTCCTGCTGCTTCCCTTTAAAGTGTCCCTGTGATGAATTCTGTCTCCCTGCTGGCTGAGAAGAAGTCCAGCATGCTAGATTGCAAGTACAAAGCAAATGTTTCAAACCACTGGCTACAGTGCACATTTGCTGCATTTGACAGCTATTATGTTTGCAAGCATATTGTATTCAGCCTTGTTCTGGGAAAGGTCACCAAAATCACGTATGGTATCTCCACAGGTTTTCTGCCATGACAGAATTCATGGTGAATTTACTCATTAATATACTCTTTTTTTTCCCTCTGCTTTCTGTTTTCTTCCTTGTAGCTCTGAGGGATCACAGAATTGAGCTGGTGCGAGCATCAACACAGGAGCTCACCATCAGGATCAGTGACGTCAGCCTGTTTGATGAGGGCCAGTACACATGCTCTCTCTTCACCATGCCCGTTAAGACCACGAAGGCATTCCTCACTGTCTTAGGTGCGCGTTTTCATTTGGAGTCAGTCTCAGTCCCCCTTCCAGATACTTTTGTCTAAAGCTTTACATTTTTATAACATAAATACCTGCACATTTTAAAAGCACAGTTGTAGTAGGAGCGATATAAACATGTGTGCTGAAAGATGAAGGAAACAAAAATGTAACCCAGATTTAGACTCACACTCGTGTCGCATCTTATAGAACATAACTGAAAAAAATGATCATGATAGTTACTGTCACATATTTCTTTCACCCTTATTATGAGCCATTATCCTCTCAAACCATATTTGCTCTCACTGTTGTTATTATTGTGATGTTGGGATTTCTGCCTTGCGTCTCTTTTTGACCTGCCAAAGAAACAAATTTTAGAAAAAGAAAATAAAAAATGCATTTGATGTTGGAAGGTTTGATTTGTTGTTCATTCATTTGCATATTATTCATATATCAAGTATGGTATTTGTTTTTATATCTCCTTGAACCACAGGAATGCCAGGACGTCCAGAGATCACAGGATTTACTAAACCAGCCATGGAGGGTGAAGAAATCACCCTGACATGCATCACATCAGGCAGCAAACCTGCTGCCAACATTCGATGGTTCCGAAATGACAAGGAGGTCCAAGGTAAACATATGGTGTGGATTCAAATGAGCATTGTATCCTCTGCTGCAGCTGGTGCCCTTTGGGAAACATCCTTACTGTCAAGTCATACAGCTGCTGCACTCCTTTGTGATCCAATTCATGCATTGTTCCACTGGCCCCAAGCATCACTGATGTCCTTAGAAGCTGCCAAATCTCACAGGACTGATAACTTTAATCAAAGACCCAAGGAGGGATTCTCATTTTGAAGTTAATTGCAAATAATAACCATTATTAGTACAATAATAACAGTCTGCACAGCTGGTTAAATTGTTTTAAAAAGATAGAAATTAAAGTTAAATTTAAAGTTTCCTCTTGAATTTGTTACAAGTAGTTCATTATGGTGGAGATTTTAAGTCATAATTCATGACAGAAATATGAACACAAACCTTAAAAGCTTGCAAAACATGATACAGGTGTTAATTCAAAGTGCTGTTGTTATTTCTGGGTAGAGTTTTACAATGAATTCATCCCACGTATTTTTGTCAGCTTTAGTTCTTCTCCTTTTCTATCTGTAGTGAACGTGTCAGCCAAGAAGGACACAACAGCCCACATGCATATAAACTGAGAAAGGACTGATGACTCGTTCCGGTTGTACTGAAAACAATGCATCAGGCAGTTCTTGGTGAACCGTAATCTGCACTAACCACAATAAACCAGCACAAGTTTTCCATGATTAGATGGCGTGCTCCACAAGCTTTCACTGTCTTACATCCCCTTTTCGACAACTGTCTGAAGAACTCCATTTTTTTTTTTATTTCTAAAGCTTTTATCATAATCTTGTTTCTGCTTTTAAAAAAGACAAAGACATTGGAAAAATAGCTCTGGAATGTTTTTCCCCAGCTTGATGACAGAGGTATGCTGTATGGAGCTCTTTAATGTAGTGGAGCCTGCTGTGAAGGCTCAGTGTGACAGTTGCTCTTTATTGAAGATTTGCACCAGAGAGCTTTTTCTTGGTGGTTCTGTCTGTGTCTGCCGAACATGGCACAATGATTGATGGGAGAGGGGCTTGGATATGAAGTTTTCTTGTTGAAATGACATGCACGTAGCTCTCTGAAAGGCCAGTGGAAAGCTGACACATAGCATCACAACCAGATTTGCTGTCCATCTCAAGAGAGCCTGAGGTGATCTCTTTTGTGTTGCCTTTTTTTAAAAAAAAAAAATCCACTTTAAGATAAATATTTAAAATTAAACAACCTAAACCAAACACATTCATTCATTCATTACATGGGGAAGCCGGAGCCCATCCCAGCACTCCCCAGGCAAAAGGCAGGGCACACCCCGGACAGCTCACCAGTCCACACACAGGCAAACAACCACTCATGCTCACACTCACTCCTATGGGCAGTTTAGAGTTTAGATTTTAGAGTCATTTGACCTAAAAGTGTGTGTCTTTGGATGGTGGGAGGAAGCCGGAGTACCCATAGAGAATCTACATCTACATGGGGAGAACATGCAAACTCCACACAGAAAGCCCACTTTCCAAATCTCGCCCCAGTTGAGGATCGAACCAATGATCTTTTTGCTGTGATGCCACAGGGCTAACCACCATTCCACCATGCAGCCCACCCTAAGCACATATAAGTTGGTTTTGCTACATTTGTATCTGATCCTGGAAATGGCATATGTGTGATGTATGAATGCTATATCTCTGAAAATCAGGGTCTGCTCCGAACTAGCGTCTTTTCTATAGATGTGCTTCTATCAGTTTCGCTCGCATGCTGTGGATTTTATTATGCCACGTGGGCAAACAGACCTTTCTGATACATCTCCAAGTCAAAGAGAGATAAAGAACATTGCAGACACTGGAGGGCTTGACTTTAAAACTTCATTTCCATGTCAAAGTGTCATAGATGGGGAACGTCAATCAGTGCTTGGGATCCAAATCTTTTGTAGGTTCAGATTAAAAGCTTTCTCCAGCGAGCATGTGCTGGGAGCTGCATGTTTTGCCATTGGTTCTTCTCTGGAAGATCATTGCCACCAGTGTCTGCTGTCAGTCAAATCTAACCCCACTGGGAGACCAGCTGCAAGACGGTAGCAGGTGTAATAGCAAGAATGTGTCATATTTATTTCATGCTCTTATGATTTGTTTTTCAACTTTTAGAAGCACACAGCATTACAAACCTCAAAATGCAACTGTCATATTGTGTCAAGTAATTTGTTTACAGAGTATAGAGGCATACAAATTAATTGCATTGCTGAATGACAGCTAGGCATCAAACTGTAATCTATTGATGAAAAACCCAACCACTGTCACTTTGCATACACAGTTTTCCTTTCAGTGACACAATTTCTGTAAATTCAGTACTAGGCACAGTGGTAAGGCAATAAAACCCAGACAGTCAGGAACTATGTTATCAGGACTTTATACAATGTGTCCGCTGTTATGTATTTGTCCCTGTCAAAATATAAGTTAACATCTGCAGTAACTGTATCTAAATGAGTGAAAAAGCATAACAAAGTGCTTCATTCATACAGATTCATGTCATTTAGACTTTGCAGCAGTTACAGAAAGAATACCATTTTTATATATATATATATATAAATATATATATATGTATGTATGTATATATGTATATATATATATATATATATATATATATATATATATATATATATATATATATATATATATATATATATATATACATATATAATTTATTCAATAATTATCATGAGAATCAGCCATGATTTGCAATCTTTTATGGTCAGACATCGTGGAATTATGAGATTTCTACAACTTTAGTCTGTCAATCCAAAAAGGTGAAATTGCTGCTGAATATTTATTTCCCATCAGTCTTTGCATACTTGGTACTTTGGATCTTCAAATTCTGAGAAAAATTATGTCGTTAGGACAAAGCGGCATGAATCTTAATTATGAAACATTTTCTTGCCTCCAGAACACAGGACGTCAGATATGTTTAAGTTTGAAAAGATTTTGCTCCTAAAATGCAATACACAAATGAAAGAAAAACAGGCTAAACTACTAGAAAAAGTTAGAATGAAACACTGTTTTTCCAGTTCCTTTGGGCCCTACTTTTTTTATAGGCTTTAATTAGTGTTTTACATGTTTTATTTTAAGACAAGGCTGTCATCAAATGAACAGCAAATAAACTGACAGAGGAACTGTTTTACTCTGTTCCCTAACTCTGTCAGCACATCTGATTTTTACCAAGAGGTTGGCTGATTTAATTTGGTTGAGACTAGACGGTGGTGACAGACAGATGGTTCATCCAGTCACCTGATAAGTGTCTTTCCAAAGCGCTTGCTGTTTTCAAACTTTCCATTGACAAAATCCCAGATGGTTCTATGTAACAAACCATCTGGTGTGTCAAGTTACTATTCTGTACTAGCTGAGAATATTACACTATAATAAATATTGAATTAATTTGGTATTAAATATGTCTTTGCAAATATATTGAATTTCATCTATAGACAAACATACACACAGCGATACTCTCCCTCCCTCTTGTTCCTCGCCAATGCAGTAAATATCAAATCAAATCAAACTTTCTTTCTAAAGTGCTTCTAATGCCAGAGGCAACACAAAGGGCTCTACATGATAAAACCAAGCCATGCAGATTAAAATAAAGCAAGCCTTCACACACTAAAATTGACATAACAATTTAACACTGATGTTCTCTTTCCCACAGTCATACACTCTTCAGTCATACCCCGCACAAACATGACCCCCTAACTACTGTCTCTTTAACTGAATTAGGTTCCAACAAATAAATAAACAAAATAGAATCTAAAATTAATCAAAAACATCTGATATGATACTGATGTGAGGGAATGATATCTTTTGGATCCATCCACACCAGGAGCCAGTTCTCCTATGTTCATAGGGGCCTGCAAGCACAGCAACCACCCAGCACCCACATTGAGGCAGGTCGGGGTCAGTGTTGGACTAAACAAACTTAACATGAGACAGTAATTAAGGTGAAACATGTTTTCTAGGATAGACCAATAAGAATTCTGGCTTTATATTCATAAGGCATCATAACTCAGAGAAATCAAATCTATTCCCTGAGTCATCTCTGTGTTAAGACAGATGCTGAAGTGGTGGTTACAGAAGGGCTCCCACTTGCCTGAAGGTAGATCTGCTGGCCTCTTGGGGAACTGGTTCAAAGCAGATGCACCTGGGCGCATTCCCATTCTTCCAAAAGCTGGCGCTGCATGCTTTCTGGCGGTGCCAGCAGCTGCCTTGAAACAGGCTGACAGCTTCTGTGTTTTAGCTCCAATGCTGCAGGGAGCTTGACAAATGAGAGGAAAAGCAGGAGAGATTTGTGTTTAATGCCACAGAGATACTTCCTATTCCTCTTTGTACTTTAGAGAAAAATTCTAGGCATTTGAGTCTCAAATACAAGACCTGCGACTTGGTTGTTTGATCAAATGATGTAACTGATATGCTGTGTGGTGCAAGTTCACATTTTGCAAGAACTAGCTCAAAGTTCATCTCACATAGTTTTAAACTGAAGTAGTTCTTGTTCACACTTCATTATTTAAAATTTGGAACTAAGCTCACAGTTCCTTTAATGAACTACTTCTTCATTTCTCACATTTTTATGACCTTCTCTGAATCCTCCTCATATGGATAGTTTTATAGAGAGCTATGAGGTGTTTGAGCAAAAGCCATTCAGCCATCTGAGCAGATGCATCCACTTCTCTGCATTAAGCTGTTTTATAATTATCAGTCAAGAAACTCAAACTCCAGCTGCAGTTGTTTTAGTTATTATTAAAATAGAGAATTCTACTTTTTAGCCTGTGATAATTTTCACACATTAGCAGCAGAAGCCCAGCGACCAACGTTTCAGTCTCATCATTAATGTTAAATTTACATTAGGTAACATCAGCTGCAGGTGTGTAACCAAAGTATTTCAAGTACTTCAGTGTTTAACTTTTAAAGTCCATCCTTAGAACTACTGGGCAGAAAAGTCTTTTTTTTTTCTTTCTTAATTCTTTATCTGACCATTTAACAAAATACAAAAAAGAAAACTACAAATTAATTTTTGGTATTTTCACCATTTATTACCATGTCAGGTCAAAACTATTGTAGGTAATTCTCCTGCTCTCTGGTGTCCATCAGGGGGCAGGGGACCAGTATTATACGGTGTATAACAGGGTTTCTACCATAAAGTGATGCAAACTATGTGTATTAAATATGATACGTTTGGCTTTATAGGGTTAAATACAAGCAGGAGGCATAGCATCAGTATTTATTAAGCATTTATTAAAACAGAAATGACTTTCCTTTTCAGAAACACAAGTTTAAAAAGCCTTAAAAAAATAGGCCTGACCCCCAGCAGTAGCCCCTAAAAAAACCAAAAGTATGAAATAAAAACTTCCCCAGCAGCAACGCCTCAGTTAGTTCTAAAACAAAGTTGAAGGAGGAGTCGGAAATCTTATCAAACCACCTAAAACCAACTGGCTTCAAAACATCTATCAATAGCAAGAGGTCATTGACCTGCAAGAAAGTAAAAAAGGATGGCAGAAGCACAACAGATAGAAAGTCATACTTAACAGCAGTGCCTAGTACAAAAACAATGGAGTATAGCTGAATATTTTTATTTGGCTTTTGTTCATACATCTTTATGTTCAGACTTTCTGCTCAACACAAGGATTCATTAAATCACAGAGTCCCTTATCTGGGATCGCTCTTTATTTTTAGCCCTTCATGGCTGTCCTCTGAAACGTTTTGTTTTTTTCATCAGTTTTTCATCAGTTTCTCACACCTGTCTTCTGTGGGAATGCTGCTGCGTCGTTCTACGTATCTATAACTTAATATGTCTGTAAATATCTGAACGAAGTTAGTTTTAATGAAGACACCTTTGACTGGTCTGTTGTCCTGCTGAAATCCCACGTATTTGTATTCCTCCACCTCTCCTCCCAAGATGTGCTTCCCTTTCTCCTGCTACTCATAAAATCCACCATCATTTCTTTTGCTTTGCTCATGCAAGCCAAAGTGATTGTTTCTACACCACCTCACAGCGACTGACCAGTTCCCTGCACTCAGTTTCTTGCCCATCACTGGAGCACCCCACTACCACACCGTCATCTGAGTGTCTTAGCAGATGACAGGACTCAGAGTTTTAATGGAAGTCTGAGGGGTACATTGTGAAGAGAAATGGTCTCCTGTGGCGCTTCCGGCCACACAACATTTTAGTGTAGTCATAAATCCAGGTGGCTGTGGGGGTGTCCACCTGCATCGTTGTACCTTTTCACATAACAATGCAGGCTGAATTGTGTTAAAAGCACCCTAGAAATCAAAGAACACAGTCCTCTAAGTCCTCAGCATTGTTAAATCAGGTGTGATTGTCCATATCATAACTAGTTACTGCTAAAAGTGGAGGATAGAAGAACCAGGATATGGTCTGATATTCCAAAAGGAAGCAGGACAGAGAAGCAGTATGTAGGTCTTACATTCGCCTAAAATAAATGCCACTTTTTTTCTCTGGTGGAGCAGCTGACAAACTGCTAGAATTTTGGAAGTGTGGCACAGAGGGAGACGTAGTTAAAATCTCCAGAGATTGCCATGAATGCATTAGGATGTTTTGTTGTTAGCTTAGCAACGACTGAGCAGATGATGTCACAGGCCTCATCTGTACTGAAACCAGTTAGAATATAAACCACTGTCACAATATTTCATACCAGTTCTCTGGACATTTGCAAATTGAGAAAAAAAAATCAGATGGTAGCTACAAATAATTACATAATATAATTTAAATATAGTGTTGTAATCATTGTAGTAATAGTATTTACACTTATCCAATCAAAAAGCAGTCCCGTTGTATGTTTGTACTTGTTCCATAATGAGTGGGATGAGTATATAGATTCATACATTAACTTGAGAGTTCCTTTTGACGGGATACAATTTGAGCAGGATGTTGTGAAGATGTGAAGAACTGTATCCATAAACCTGTTTTCTGAGGCCGTTTTTAGGTTACGTCTTGACGTTTTGATTGTTGTACAGCTTTTTGTAGACAAAAGTTGTAAGTAGAACAGGAAAAAAACAAAGGAAAAGCTTCAAATTATGAGTTAGGATCCATTTATTGATAAAGACATTAGCATATGGCTGGTAGAAAACAAACACAAATGAAGAACTGGAGCTATTAAAGGTGGATTCTCAGGTATGAAACAAAGAGAAAGTGAAGGAAGGGAAGAAGAAAATATGACAGCTATGAAAACCAGCCACACTCACATCACACTGCTGGAGGAGAGTGTGTCTGTTTGTTTGAGTGGGATGTTTGAGAGATGGTCCTGTAGGAGCAAACACACCCAACCAACCGAGTCAACACTCACATTGCTTTTCTTTCACTATTCACTCTGCTTTGACTTGACTTTCAAAGGCCAAAGATTCCCACCCTCAAAGGAGGTGCAGAGGAAAATAACAACACCACAGCTTTCTGTGTCAGAAAAGCAACATCTTCAAATAATTTTTTAATGTTTCTCCAATTTAGTTCACATTTACAGGCAGATTTTCTTTTTCTTGCTTCATTTAAAAAAAAAAAAGGAAAAAAAAAAACTGCAAGTGTATTGAAAAGTCAGATATGTAAAAAAAAAAAACATTAATATTTCAAAAATGCATTTTACCTTCAAATGTTTTCTTGTACTCTGCAGGCACTAAGGAGGTCAACGTTACAGGAAAGTCATTTACAGTAAGGAGCAGTCTCCAGTTCCAGGTGGACAAACGGGATGACGGTGTCGCTTACACCTGCAGCATTGACCATGTGTCTCTATCCAAACCCTACATGGCAACTGAGGTCCTGGAGGTCCACTGTGAGTGCAACGCCACAAAGCTGGATTAGTACCAAGAAAAAAATACAGGGGTTGAGATTACAATTATGTCTGGAAGTTTAGCTTTGCATTTGTTCTGGATTAGTGTCGGATTAGTTTCCAGGTGAGGGATTAGTAGTAAAGCACAACAGGGATATGGGCAGCTAAAAGCTGCCCAGAGGGTGAGGAACTAAAACATGGTGTACTTTCTTACTGCTGGAGTTAAGGCCTGTAATATACAGTACAATTGCAATAATGGATTTTTTTTGGTTTGTTTGTTTGTTTCTTGTTTGTAGATGCTCCCCATGTTGAGATCGCACATTCACTGATTATTCCACAGGAAGGACAATACTTCAAACTGGAGTGTGTTTCCAAAGGCAACCCAAGGTAAGTGGGAGCTTAGTTGCAACTTCCATTAGTAGGTTGTTGCCAGCATAAAAATGGGTAAAAATGGCATAATGTACAATCTGTCTTCACTTTACATTTGTGTCATTTCGCATAACAAATTATTAGAAGCCATATTTTTTTTAAAAAAAGTGTCCACATTGTGCATTTTCTTTCCCAGACCTGAACCAGTGCTGTGGTCTAAAGATGGAGGAGAGCTGCCAGACATTGAACGTATGATTGTTGAGGGCAGAGAACTTACCATCACCACACTAAACAAAACAGACAACGGCACATACCGCTGTGAAGCCAGCAACCATGTGGGAACCAGCTTTGCTGAATATGTATTATTTGTATATGGTGAGTACGTCAGTAATGGCTTATATTGTATAATCAGATTCGCTGATGTTTTAACATCCACTGTGTGGTAAGTATTATTATGCTGTTAGACATTTAAATAAAAACTAATATTTTAATTGAAATGCATGAGTGCAAAGCAGTAATTCCTGCCTGATCACTTGTCAGCTAAACTGTCACACTGTGAAGTTATTGAAACTATTAAAAAAAATCCAACCATATTAAAAAACAAAAACTTAAAATGAAATTTTGTTTGAACTCGAGAAATTACCTTCAAGAAATTCCTGTTTTGCAGTATTTCTTAAGGAAATATGGCTTTGTCACATCAAACAAATCAATAAGTTTACACTAATAAAAACATATTAATTCATCCAACACTAATTGTTCCAGAACTGATTGTAAATTAAGTCATATGTTGCCATTTTAACTGCCTCTTCAGCAGCTTTAAAACATGTCAGAAGACTGTGAGGCAGCAACACTGCTAACCTAGTTAAACTTCTGGGACTTGCAGGCAGGTGAAGAGTGGGACTATGCAGTGGCTACTTCAGTCCCCTGCAGTCATTATTAGCATCAGACTTTTATCATTGGCAAAGTCAAAATGTATTACTAGTTCTAAAGGGACCTGAGAATCAGCTATAGGGTGGTGATGAAACTTTGGTAAAGTGTATCAGATGTAAATGTATACCTAAAGTGTTATTTCAGACTTCAGTGGAGGTTCCTGCACAACTAAAACCACAAGACAAAAAACAAATGATCTTAGTGGGTAATGGCAATGTGGGGATCGAGGCAAGACTGACTAAACTAAACTCTAAGCATGTGGTTAATTTTGTTAAAGGGGTGCTATGATGGTATTTGGAGTTTTCTGAGCTTTCTACAGTGTTACAGTGTTGAATCCTCATCAGACATGTGAACGACACTGTTTTTTATCACCTAAACGCATGTTTGAGTTTGAGTTTGAGTTCCAGCACGCTCTCCATTCGGTTTCCATGGTGACGAAAAACGTGTCGTTTTAGAGATTTTTTTCTACTTGGAAATCCTTGTGACGTCCTGGGGGATAAGGTTCGGTGATTGGTTACCTTCTACTGGTTAACAAGGGCATGTACAAATACATCAGGTGGGTGGAAAACGTGGGATAAAGTTATTTCCAACGATGGCTGGTGAGTTTACCAAAGAGAGACATCCTGCTGCATTTGTTGCTGTGGGTTGCTGTTTTCCACTTCGTTTTCAGGGTCTGATTCAGGTTCCAACATGCAGGGCTGTATGCTATGTGTTGACATTGTATTTTGTTTTTTTATTGAGTTCATATCAGCCTAATCCTTCTGTTTATGAGATGTTACAATGACGGCGAAAGCAGGTGCGGTGCGCGCTCCCGATGTAGTGCGGTGGCGGGAGGCGGGGCTTAATGCGGAAGAGTCTCAATCCACTCGTTTTCCCCACAGGCTGATCTGACAGCCTACGGAGAGGGTCGGTCTGAAGTAAATAAAGAGATTTGTGACAATAACTCAACCAATCCCAGCCCTTCTGGTCTCAGAAATAAAAATAAATTAGCCTGAAATGCACATAATAGTTCCACTTTAAGCGATATTTTATCCCGTGACCTGATCCTCTCCTTAAACTGTCCAGTTAAATTATGTGAAATAAGCAGTGGGGGTCTCTTAGTTAAAGTTTTCGGTTTTATTCTGTCAACCTTCCAATGTGGGCGATGTTTCGCTTCTGAAAAGGGTTTGTTGTAATGAGTGTGAGAACATGATGGTGTTAGGAGAAGTGTGTGTATGCATACATGTTGCAACTTTATAGCTTCAAACATTGTGTTTTGCACTCACTGTGGGGTTTATGGCTCAGTGTTGGTGGGAAGCAAGAAAAAGAATTCCTGATGTTTAATCCTTGCCTTAGGTGCACTATCACCAAAGTGAAATTGTTGGGGTCTTTTTTTGTTTCCCTGCTTTCACTAATGTGGGGCTTATGATTTGATATGATTGTTTAACCATTATTAGTCTGAGATATGCACTAAAAATGGCCGTCTCACACAGAAAATGTGAGCATTAGCAATTATATTTTTCAGAACACATTCAGTTTTGTCTACTTTGAAACAAGTGTTGATAGCAGCCTGCAGTGTTTTGGGATTGGTCCAGGGAGGAAATTTGTGGTATCACACATCACTGATGGTAAGGTCACGCCGAAGAGTGGCTCAGTTGCTGGAGCAGTTTGTTCACCATTTGCAAAGTTGACAGTTTGATCTCCACATAATAAGTTGTCCTTGGGCAAGACACATATCCCAAGTTGCTCCAGATGGCACATGAACACCTTGGATGACAGCTTTGCTGCTATTTGGTCTGTGAGCATGAAAACCTCAAGAATAAATCTGCAGAACCTAAATAAAAAAGATGTGATATAATTGCAGATCATTCACCAACTAAAGTCATAATACTGAATATTTCTATAAAGCTATACTCAATTTTTTAAGAGGGTAATGCAGCTCATGTTTATGCTTGGAAAAATAAAAGAAGAACTTGATAACACATAATGATTTCTTTGTAATTTTTTACTTTTGTTATTAACTAAATAAAAATCCACACAAATATGTGTGAAGCAACAGATGAAATTTTGTTCAGTTTAAAGTAAAAATGATGTTTTTATCAGCATAAAATAGCAAAGCAATGGGGTTCAGATTCTTAAATTACATGTTTACAAGTGAAGACAATCACTTACAGTCATCAATAAGATCTTTTGTCCTTCAGATTAGCAGAATTTGTGTTCAAGAATCCACTTTCAAACATCGCATAGCCAGGACAATACAAGATGGGAACTTCTGGACTCCTCCTGTGAGGACGCAAAATGATGAATGATAAAAAAAAATCTTTAAAATAAAAGAAAAAAGCAAACAAACAAAAATGGTTTGATGAAGCAGAGTTTGGAAGCAAAATTTGCCTGGAGGAGAAATAAATTAATCCCAGTACAGTGGATGGGTTGAGAGAATAAAGACAACTTGTTGTAGGAAATAGACCATTAAGGCCTCTGCAGTCCATGTGTGTAGCATTAATCACATGCAGCCTAGAACACAAAATAAAACACAGAAACAAGGACAGAGGATTAAAATTCAACGTCGATTTATTTGTTTCCATATTTGTCAATTAAACAGTGCCACATGAGAGTGCAGTCTGTCTGGGAGCGACTTATAACGGCACAGAGGAGTTATTCTACTTACAAGCAGTCACTCGATGCACAGCAGCCTCTTTGTGTGATTTGAAAGGCGGAGGCTTTGGGGAGAGAAAGCCATTCTGTGGGAAAAGTGAAGGAAGAGGAAGATGACACATTCGTCCTTTCAGCTTATGTTATCTCAGTGTCCTCTTTCAGCATGCTCACTGAATACGGGTAGGCAGCAATGTCAGGCCAGTCTATATCATCCTGTCATATCTGGCTACAGTGTGCTGGTTCAAGGCTCCATTCATCACATTTACCACCAAGCTGCTGCCTGAGACTTTTCTATTACTTCAAATTAAAAAGAAACTTGTTGAATTCGCCAGAGCTGTGAGATTCATGCGTGCCTAGAAGCCGCCTCCTCTTCTTTGTTAGATCAACTAGGAAAAATAACAAAACTTCCAGTTCTCAGCAGCCTTCTCATTCGAAACACAAAGGTCCTGGTTTCGAGGGAAGATGAAAAATTAAGTTGAGGATGTAAAATGAATGTGTGAGACAGACTCATTTCCACTGATGATGACACTCATTCTTCAGAGCAGCATTGTGTCTAGCGGAGTACTTGCCAGGTCTTTTTGGATCATCTCAGCCTCTAAATCTAATTTGCTAATGACAGGAGAGCTGAGAAACCATAAATGTCATCCGTCTGCCAACATTAATCACCATTCGAAATTATCCTCCTTAACAAACTGCTTTAAACACAGGGAGGAAAGACAATGTATGAAATGTTGAAGAAAGCAGTGACAAATACAAGCTTATTTAAATCCAGCTGCCAGAAGGCCACACTCATCTAGCAAGCTGCAGCCCCACGTTCTACTTCTTCCCCTCACATTTTCCTGTCATTGATTGTACATTTTCACCTCAACAAGCATGACACATTTCCCATTTTCTCTGCATGTGGGCCTATTTGCCAACCAATCATCAATCCCTTAAAAATGAATAGATGTAAAAGATAAATTCTCAATGCACAGCTCATCTTTTCCCTAAAGATAGCGTTGTAATGATTTATTCATCCAGGGCTCGACTCACTTGTGCAGCTATTGTATTTTATCATCTATGCATTTTTTAGTATTTTTGCTTGTATTCACTGAGGTGAAAGACGAGAATCAACGCGCACCAGCCATACACAGTAATTTATTTTCGCTGTTTAATTTCCCCGTAAGTTTTCTTGTGTTGAGCCTGCTCCCCACAGAGAGGCTTGTTTTTGCTCTATTGTTCCTATTTTAATTTAGCAGACGTCATCACCTTCCTGCCTCCAGCTCCCTATGCCTCCATCTCCTCCCCCATTCTTCCAGTCCTCTAATGCAGATATTCCCACATCAGGCTTAGTCACAGCCTCCCTGGCAGGTACACTCGCAACCTCTTTGTGGCCCCGCCTCCATCCTCCTTGCACTCACAAACATGACACCGAACACACTGATGATGATTGATGAGCTAACAACCAAGCTCTGAGCTAGAAAATGGCATTGTTTTACTTGATAAATTCAGTGTTCACTCCTTTCCACTTTCTTTCTCTTTTTTTTTTTTTTTCTTGAGTAAGTTACCACATCATCCATTTACTGTTTGTAAACCACTGCACAAATAGAAATGTATTTGCAGAAGCAGAGAATTGAAAACCATACATTATTTATGTTCAGTTTTATGCAGATTGGTTTCCACTAGTAACGAAATGATGCGAGCACATCATGTACCTGTATTTGATTTTTTTTTTTTTTTGACCAAATTGACATGCGTGCATGCTTCGGTTCATCTCTCTGAATGTTGTAAACTTTGCAGTGTTTGTGTGCCTCTGTGTAGTATTGAGCTACAAGAGCACGCTCTTGGCAAAAAATGAACAATGGTTGTCTTAAATAGCTTTGACCTTATGATAGAGAAAACACAAAGATTACTCCATTTTAATACTTGCATCATGGACATTTTGGATACCATGTGAATGGTTTTGTTTAAGCTGTTGAAGCTGTTTTTCACTAAAATGAATAGTGAAATGTGTGCAAACATGTGAAATGTGTTTTCATCCTCATAAAATATTTGCAAATCTGGTTTTAAGTAATCATTGAAAATAGCATTTTTCCTGCAGCCAGTGTGTCCAAAGTAGCATTTGTATAGCATGCACTAACTGAAGAAAGAAAATGGATAACTAAATAAGTAAAATATAAATATTTGTGATGTCATAGTGTGAAACCGCCATTAATATTTTGCCTGATGATAGTTTAGCACCCAAATTAGCTCATAAGTTATTTTTTACAGTTAGTGTGCGTGAGTTCATTCTGCTACTTTCATCCTTCACACATTTTATAATTCATAGATGTGAAAAAAAAAAAACTTGGGCCCACAGAGTTTGTGGTTTTATGCAGTAAAACCTCCCTTCAAGCATAACAATGAATGGCTTAAGACAAGCAGGAGTGCATAGGCGCAGATGTGCAGAACCCATATCTATAACTGAAATCTGTGCCTCGGGATGGAAAACTAATGTGGGAAAGACAAATATTGCAGGAATATACTGTTGCAGTAACCTCTCATTCTTCCTTTAAGCTCCCATCTCTTCTGAGTCCCACTTAAATTGTTTGTCTGTGTAATACAATGATAATAATTACTTTATCAATAAAGTAAATTTTGATACAATGTCACAAAGTTATGCACAAAAACAAACACAGAAACAGGCATGGCAGAGACAATGGTTCCATAGAGATAGAATTGATCTAAATGAAAAGCAGAGAGAAAGGGATGACAGCAGATCAAACAGTGTTTAACTCCCACTGAATATGTTGCTGCATGTGCAGTAAAGCATGTGGCTCTGACAGCAGGCTCTGCTTTCTGTCTCTTACTGTGCCCAGTCAAAGTTAAAACTAAGATCTTTTGTGTTTTGCTTTGAATTTTTGTGGTCACCTCTTTCATCCTGGTGTTGTTCCCCTCGTCTTCCCTTAATGCTGTCACTGTCTACAACCATGGCCACAGCCAAAGACTTTCCAGGGTCTACAACAGGTAAATATCGCAGCAGATGATCATTGCAAGCCAGATTGAGAGTATGTGATGCTGGATCTGGCTCTGGGTCAGGGCACATCATGGCCTCATCCAGCATGAGCCAAATAATCACCATGCATGGGTGCTCGCTCTGCTGACACCAGACGCTGTCTCTCCAGCCATGTCACAGGCTGCATAAGTTATCACACAATATGTTTCTGTTTTTGTTTGTCTTTGCCCAGTGAGAGAGATCGTTGTTTGTGTTTGGAGCTGGGCTAAAGATGGAACTTGTGGTACAGGCAAACGAAAGAAAGGCAAAAGTCCTTTGTGAAAACTGGACTTTTTGTGGTGTGAGGTTGCAGCTTTTTACACATGTAAAGATGCACCTGTTTATGTATGAGGTTATGTGAGCTGGAGGAAAGGGAGAAATCAGATCATCAGCTCATACTGTTATTATGAACATAAGATGAGCCAAACTATGGTAAACTGAATCACTGATGCCCCCCTGTGCTGCAGAAATTACAGTGGCGTTTTATTTGTTTGTGGCTGCTGTATCTCAAACGTTATCTTGTTTTTTTTAGACAGAGGTTCTTTTTTTTTTTTTTTATCAACAACTGAAGTAAGGAGTTGCTGCACGTTGTTTTGCAACGGGTCTGAAATAAGGATAGTTACTGTTCTTACATATGAGTGTTATCGCCTTGTTGGACAGGTATAAATATTTAATGCTCTTTATCCTTTGAGTTGTTGCTTTTTTGTCTTTACTGAGTCACAAAAAGATACGATTATTCCTGCGGCCTAATGCATCAAGTGTGATTTGAAATTTGCTTATGCTTCTTGCTGACAGTGGACTCACCTGCACAGATCATTATACCCATCAACATGCTGCCAAAACCAGGTTAATGCAAAAGTTTACAAAACCATCATCGTCTCAAAGCCTTATGTGCCTGCTTGCCAGCTTCTGATAAGCAGTCTTAGTGGTTCTAGTGTGCATGGAGTAAAATAACTTGCATGATACACTACTTCATTATTCTTTTCTCATCTTTTTCTGTTCTTTTGTTTTGTTTTGTTTTGATGTATTTTAAGTCTCACATGTTGAGGTGCTAGAAATGAGGGTTACGTTTTGTTAATGGAGTGGTCAAACAAGGTTTGTTACATCCCCATCATCATTTCCCCAGGTCACTTTGCAAAACCCAACACAAGCCATAGTCATTCATCAGCTTGAGGTAATGAGAGCACAAGAGGTGCAGCGTAAAGACAACTGCTCACAGTTTATTACAGAACAGACACTAGGCGTGCTCCTGAGAAACCTCTGCCTCAGTCCTGAGGTTCCCTCATGTTCATTTAATTATTTATCTTTTACATTATCCTGTGCTGCAGGAGGAGACGTTTAGCAACAAGAAACAAAAGAATACCTAAAACATCGCTCAATATTTCTGTAATGCATCCAACCTATTTGCAGTAGTGATATATATTAATAAATTCCTACAGTTGCATCAAACGGTGGCGCAACATCTTGCAGCTAATTTTATTCCTCCTCTTTCCCCTTCTACTTTCTCTCTGTCTTCTCTCAGATCCTAATGCATTAGGGCAACACGGACCTGACCACGCTTTAATCGGTGGCGTTGTTGCAGTCGTGGTCTTCATCACCTTGTGTTTGATAATAGTTCTTGGACGATATCTGGCTAGACATAAAGGTAAAAGGGATCACTTGAATTGCCTTTTGTGTTAATGAATAGGCTTTGTGTTTTTCAGCTGCTGCATTTGTCTCCGTATATTTCTGCAGGAACATATCTAACACATGAGGCCAAAGGAGCAGAGGACGCCCCTGACGCCGACACAGCAATCATCAACGCAGAAGGAAACCATGTGCATGCAGAGGAAAAGAAAGAGTACTTCATTTAGACTTTTTATCCTTCTCCTTTGTTTCATTTTTCAACAGTAGACATGCAATTTTAAGCTGCCTCAGCACCACCACATGATCTGTTTTATTTTCCTTGTTTTTCCTCTTTTCTTTTCCCGAACGCTCGTGCTTGGACACGCTTGTTTTCCAAGCAGTCACTGACAAAATAGCTTTCTCGTTTTGTAATTAATACAAACCATGTGAAACTGAATTAGATGGGTTGTTTTTGTTTTTGGTTTTCTGGTGCCTAAATGCTGTACATGTTTCTGCATTTATTTATCGCTTCCCTCTTTTACTTAAGGTGATGCACAACTTTTTTGCAGATTTTTTAAAATTCACAAGGAACAACAAACGCGCTTCATATCAACAGTCGAGACAGCTTTGCAAAGCAGAAGTCATATGAAACATCAGTTTAGCAAACATTAACATCAAAGGAATCTTTTTCTGGTTTAAACTTTTGTTTTTGCTGTTGCCTGGAATTTATCCCACCACAGCCATGACGCACATGTTGATAATGTCATAAAAAAAACAAAAAGATTTTGATAGAGCAAAATGTAGAAGCACAATCTCTGCGATTGTCAGATCAGTTCAGCTCCATCTTAGCACCGTCTGTATAATACTGCACTGACTTATTTCCTCTTCTTGTTTTGTTTTTTTTTTGCCTTTTTTGCTTACACTGTTGTTTTATACCGACAGAGAAGTTAGAAAATTAAAGCACAAAGTCTGAGGACTAACAAAGAGGGAAAACACATCCACTGTTTCTTGTCTCAGGATTCAATATGAGTCTAGATGGAGATACTGAATCCAACACATGATGAGGATTTAGCTATCGCCATGGATGAGGAACTTTCATTTTACTTGGCCATTTGATGTAAAGTCCAAACTGAATGAATGAATGGAACCTTTGCTTTGGTTCATTATTTATGTTGAATTTCATTGAACAACTATGCTTACTGTGTGGATATTGCTGTAAAATACTTTGCTAACGTGAATATTGGTGAACAATATTGTTGAATCTTGGAATCCCTGACACATTACATTTTGTATATTAGCATATACAGTATTTAACGGATTCCACAAGTCTTTTTTTTTTTTTATCATTTACCTTAAAAGAGCCTGTTTTGCCACAAGGCATGTAAGTATTTGATTTGAAGTAAAAGGAAGAATAAAAACTTGTAATAGCTTTTTATTTAAAGTCATATCAGTTTCTGTCATTTTGATGAGTGTTTTCACACTTTTTGAAGATTTTTTCAAACAGGGATTCTAATGAATTGCGTAAAATAGAAAAAAAAATTAAATATATGTATTTATTATTATGACTAATTGACATTTATTATATACTATATTGATCAATAGTGCTGTTAATACTAAGGTAGTTATCTGACATTGACTTTCCATATTTTGATTCAGTTATTTATCATGAAAAAACAGGAAAAAAATGAACAAAGATCACCGTTATGGCCTTTAAGTTTGCTGCGAACCGTATCGACATGTTGAGGCATTGGTGAATCAGACATCCTCTTACTGTACATAATCACTGTATCAAAGACATTGAGCCACATTGCCAATGCTCATACATGTTATTTTGTTAGTTCCGTTTGATGCTATAAAAACAACTCATTTTGTACAAAAACCTGATTGCTGTAATTAATTTGCTTTCTATGAAGGATGTGTGAGGTTTGCTTTTTTTCCCTCAGTATTGAATATTCATTTTTCAACTATGCCACTGTAAGAGAGAAAAAAAAGAGAGAAAGAGCGGATTAAAATATGAACAACTTGAAAACTGCCAATTGTTGTGCCAAGATTTGTGCTGTATGATGAACTCGAGATCAAGCAACGTGCTTGATTTTAACACTTTTACCAGCAGTCGTGGAATCAGCTCTCATACGTGCGCAGCAGTTAAGGTGACTGGAGTATTATTTTGATTGACAGCACTATGACCAAACATGAACTGTGTTATTACAAGAAAATGAGAAGTATTTCTCAGTCTTTATTAATAATGATGTATGCAAAGCGTCCCACCTGTAGAAAATTATAAAACTATGAACCTCCTCTGGAAGACTGCCTGAGGCTCTCAGCTCCACTCATGATTTGTCCATTAATATAAGATAACAAAGGGAAGGTTCAAGTTTCCTTTCAAGTTCCTCACCTTCTCCTCAGAACTGAGTTTGATATGTTTGAAGTAGCTTTATGAAAAGTCCTGCAGATGACAGCGCAGGAGGCTACGGTTTCAAATGTTTTGATAAGTACACAAAGACTTGGGTGAAGAAAACTGGAGACAAATTACAAAAGAAAGTGTGTAGTATGCTCATTTTTCTGCCTGTCCAGAAGGTAGAGTCACATTAAAGGTGAAGAAACTGTGAGATTGTTATTTTGCAATGTATGTTGTTTTGTACAAGTCCAGGAATTTTTCTATGAGTGAGCGTGCCAGACAAGAAACCGTAAGCATGAGAGCAGAAGGAGACGTATAAAGTTTCGCCTAGATGGTGCAGCAGTTCTGCAACCTTTGAGTCTTCAATGTCATCTGCTTGATTTTTCATAGTGGGCCAACATTGTCAAGTGAAATTTTGGCTGTCTGTGTGAGATTGACTTTTAAACAAAGGGAACGAAAATCATGATAACTTTGGAGCAGAGATCTTCTTTGTGACACCCAGGGGATCTGCACCAGGACTGCTACTACTACAATTTTCTCATGATTATATTTTGAACCTTTTTGTTCCCATAAATTTCAAAACACATTAACACTAATCCAACATATTGTAGTCAGTGGATACATAATAATTATAATAAATTAATTTCTATATCGCCCTGCGATGGACTGGCGAGCTGTCCAAGGTGTACCCTGCCCGTCGCCCAAAGCCAGCTGGGATAGGCTCCAGCTTCCCCGCGACCCTGAATTGGATTAAGCGGTTCAGAAAATGAATGAATGAATAATTTCACTTTTCACAGATAGTCACAAAGATCTTCACAGATCAATATCAGTAAAACATCAAAAATGCAGAAATGATGATAAAAAAGATTGAATAAACATTCTAAGCAAAACCACAATAAAAAACAGTAAAACTGTACAAAAAACCGATTTGTCTTTTTGAAAACAAGTTTGAACCCAGCGTTCCACATCCTAAATGCCGTCACTCCAAAAGAGTGACCACCTGGAGTCCTGAGACAAAGTTGCAATCGCAAGTTGCATTTGGCCTTCTGACCTTAAAGTACACGTCAGGGAATAAATCTAAAACAGGTCACATGAGAAGAGGCTTGATCACGTTAGAATAGGGGTAAATATTTTAAAATGCATTTTAAAATTCACTGGGACCCCTTGAATGGAGGATAAAACCTGTGTAAAAGGGTCTGTTTGTGTGTCCCAGTCAAAAGCCTTGCAACAGTGTTCACTGTAAATTATAGTGTAAATGTGGATTAAAGCTACGTCATTTGAGTCTAAATGAATGATTGTTGTGGATGAAATTTACAAAAAAAAAATTTAAAAACAGGGTAAAAGTAACAATATCTAAATAAGATAAATAAATGAATAAATCAAAGTATGTGACATTTTGTACCAGTGTGGATATTAGCAGGATATTAGATACATATCAATGCAGAAAATCAACAAAGGTGCCTTCTATAGTCCATTATCAGCACGTTAGTGACAGAAGTGAACCTTTTGAATTTGAGGATCAACATAATAGCCTTCTGCAGATTAGTTAAACTCATATTAAATCCATCAGCATCCTTAAGGGGAGATCTTGTTCCAGGACACAGAACGCAAGTCATTATGCTCCTCCATTCTTCAGCTCCCTTTGACCTTGAGCATAATGTTGCTTCCCAGTAGACTAATGTTGCCATTATCAACACACTGTCCGGCCAACCATCTGCTTGCTTCACACAGCACCCAACTCCCTCTCTCCTCTCTGTTCCCATTGCTCACTTCATAATCATTACCGCTGAAAGCCCAGCCAGTTCAAATAAACATCAGCTACCACTATTGCACTCATTCACATTATTAAAAGCTCAGTCTTTTGTTAAAGCTATGTAAATTGAGATAGACTGTCTTGAAGAAAGCCTGGCAGAAAATAATGCTGAAAATCCATCATAATTTAGTAATTGGATATCAAGAGAGGGAACATTTATGTGCAATCACAAATAGTGAGCTGGGAAATGGGTTTTCTCCTTACCCTTGAAATGGATGAACCATACCCTGGGCAATGTAACAATCACAACATGACCTCTGAGGAGAGCTTAAGTATTACTAAACTAAGGAACCAGATCCCCACTGTACCCTGTAGGCAGGGTCCATAACAGTTCTCCAGTCGTAAATAAACTCTTATCACGGCAGAACAGAAGTCTCGAACTAAATTCTTCTGTGACAAATTGATATCACGAAAAGAAACATAAACACTTGTATATATTAGGTCTACAACACTATTCTGATTCAGAAGTTAAACAGTAATTCTTGAATAAATAATCCTTCTGAAATGTCTCCAGCACTAAAAGGATGCATTCTCTTTATGAGCATCAAGGCTCTGGTGAAGAGTCAAGTTATACAATAACAAAAAACCAGTTTGTTGACAGCCCAGTCTGCTTTTTTGTATTTTTTTTTTCCTGACATTTCTGCAGCAGATTAGTGACAGCTGGTGGAGCCATATAAGCAACTCTGTGCAAGATGCTTACATAAATAGCTGTCCCTCTTTTGGACTACTAGCACGAGAGAAAGAAAAAATAGTAAAAGCAGTAATTCAACCTGTTTTCACTTTCCATACATACATATTTCTTCTTGTGTAATTCACTCAGAGATTTGTGTAGGACACAAAAAGGGTAACGAGATTTCAAAGGTAAGGTGGAATGAATGAGGCTTAACAGAAATAATGAAGAAATATTTGTCCTCGTGATTTCAATTACAGATTTATTAGGTATCGGTAATTCTGCAGAGTGACCCTGAAATTCTTGCAAGGTTTCAGTCAGAACATAAATATGCACAATATGTCTGGTCATTCAATCCATCGCTGTTCAAGCAGGGCTGTGCTGTAACCATATGGACAGGGAGAGAGGGAGAGAGAGAGAAACAAGGATGAGGTATTTGCATATAAAATGTTCAAGTACATGGCAACATGTGAATACCGGATTCACAAGCAGAGCATCGCTTTCTAACAGGATTGGAAGTGTTACTTTACTTATCACTGGTTATAATGTGTGTGTGGGGGTGTTTGTAGTGGCTCGGGCAAACATTTTATGAGACACACACTTTACCTGAAGGTTTATTGCAAAGAGCACATTGTAAACAATAATACACATTATTTTATAATATCCTCTTTATTTGCAGAACTTTGTGTAGCGCATCGTCATTTTATTTAAATTCATGCTGCGTTTATGTCTTTTATAATAACTGAGAATCCGGTTGGATAAGACGTTTGCTGCCTTACAGCAAATACTCTTTGCAGAAAAGAAATAGAAGTTAATATCCTTCAACATCGTGGCTTGATCTTAAACAAATTTCGGGGAAATATTTAGTGACTTTCAAATAAGTCAATTTTCATGCAAAACAATACTGGTCAACCGAAACCACAGAAGAAGCCTTATGCAGCCCCAATTTGATGAATAGCTCCAACATTCCCACCTCATCTGTATCTCAGCTGGAACACAATGTAGATATTATCTTGAGATGCGCTTTGGTTAATCATATTTGATGAGATTATACAGATCGCTCACACTTCTCCTTGTGACAGGGCCGATTGGAAGTTAGAAGGAGTCAAATGATCTGGAACAAAGAACATGAGCTTGTGTATCCCTCTAGATGCATCACCACGCCATTAGTCTAGATGAATGTGTACAGTCAGATACAATTCCCTTGTTTGCTGCATGAGGGCTTCCACGTTGTGAGGCAGCAGCCTCACTGTTTGAATCGGGGCACGTGCAGGCCTGTGGATTGATGACTTAAACAGGGCTACCCACTGCACTTTAAAATAATTCATCCACACTGACTGACTTTCTTCCTGGTACATATTTAAATAGCCTGGCAGAGAACAGCGTCTGCCAGTTGATATATTCTATATTATATTTTTAGGTCTGATTAAAGAAGACTTTTCAGATTTGTTTGGGTGAGTTGAGATACATACAAACCCAAGAGAGTACACAAAGGTAAGCCTGGTCATAATTCTTTTTGGTTGTGGTGGTTGTTGGGGGGAGCCTCTAGTACTGTACCTGTGGCATAAGGTACGCAATAAATAGCTTGCCATCTGTTTGAATATGAGCACTTGAGATTCTTCCAAGGATCTCACCAGAGACTTAATTAAAGTTAGAGTATTAGTGAGTGGGAGAGTGATGTTCTTCCAATATAATTACAATTTGAGGAAATCTTAGAGTTCATCAGTTTTTTTTTTTTTTTTAAACAAAGTAAAACCATAAAGCTGCCCTGTTTTAAAGTATTTCTCCTCATATATTATCATACAAGATTTGTTTTTTATGTTTCTATTTTAATGTGCCCTTTTGATGATAATATGCACATCCATTAGGCTTCTTTCACAGCAGACATTATGACCTGAAATAGCAGAACAAGCGCATGTGTATTAATGAGGGCTGCATTCCATGTAGGGTATTTTGTTCTTGTGCATGATCTACACAGAACAACGTGTAAAGGCGCGGAAGTGGATCCTTCGATAATACTCCAGAGTTTTTCCCATTTTATGCTAAAATGTCTGCTGTGAAAAAGGTCTTTACAGGAAATCACCTGGAGGTCAGTCATTTGTAGCTAGTTTTCATAATCATCTGCAGCTGTAAGCATATCTGCTCTGCTGTGGTTGAAGACTCTTTTTTTTCCCGCTGATTGGCTCGTTGACATTACAAGATGATAATTATGGGGTTCATGGGTTAGATGAATTTGTTTGTACATCAAAAGTAAACAGCAGGCCATCAAATGGCCATCTGTGGTGAGGAAAGTCACTCATTTCTTGTATGGAAGAAAGTGCAGAGATAGGGGTGAAGAATTTATGAACTAAAACAAATATAACCACATATTTTAATGATACGGTGTCATTTGAAGAACAAAATTCTGACACTTCTCTCTATTTTTCACTATTACTTTTGGTCGCTAACAGAATTTTAATGTGTAAACACGGTGTCAAAAGCAAACGGCTCATGTGCCAGCAGGTTGTCAGCTGTTTTTTGTGAAAAGACATCAGGGCCTGGCGTTAGCTTCATTATCATAGTGATACCACAAGTTTCGTTGTTATGATTTTACATTTTGCTTTCCATGTCCAAGTGGTAATTAATTAATTACATTGTTCAAAATAAGGCATAACAGGAACTCTGTGAGTTCTGTGAAAATATGTAGAACTAAAATGTGCTCCTGCTGCTTACAGAGTCAGACTGGGAAAAGACCAAGCCATAGTTGAGACCTCCTCAAAGCGCATTAGATATGTAACAGAGTTTCACTTGATTTATAAGGCTGTAGCGACCAGAATGCACAAGGGCAATAATAAATGTAGGAACAAGCAGTGGGATGGGAAGTTTAAATACTACCAGAGCAGCCTGGTTGTTGTCTTTATGATGCCAGTCAGTGTGAGGGTGGGCCCAAGGGATTGCACCAGACAGACAGCTCAGAAAGAAAACTGATTAAATAGTAGTGAAACGAGAGAAAATGTTTAATTCAGTCATAGTTAGTATTCATGGGGTGACAAACCATACAAGAGTTCACCTTGAGGGGTCACTGGGAGAAAAAGTCCAGAATCCCAAAGAGCAGCTAAACTGAGTTTCCACATAAGACTTGGAGAGCCATCTGATTGTGTTGTTAATTGCTTTGATTATCAAGTTTACTCCTGCTGAATTGAAAATGGTAATGAAACACGCAGAGAATTGAAAGACTGATATGCCTTTAAAAAAAAAAAAAAGTTCTGTTGTATGACTGCGGTGACATTGTGATAGATTTACCACAATAATCAATACAGAATCTCAAGCCGGGAATATAAATGAATCTATTCCTCACTCATTCAATCTTCTTCATCATTGCAGTCAACTGAAATGTGCTCACATACACATGTTATGGCATTACAGCGTGTCCTACATAAACACGGGGAAAGACTGTGCACATGATAAATTACATGACGAAATTTTATTATTACCATAATTAACTGCTTATGTTAGTTCATTTGGAATATAATGGGGCAACGAATCCTGTAGAATAATTTAAGAAGAGGACATTTGGGATAAATCTAAAAAAATAAATATATTAAAAAAAAGCAAAGAAGAAAAGGATAAGCAAGTCAAAAATAAAACTGTGGACTGTTTTTTATCATTTGCAACACAATTAATATGATTCAGGTTGGGCTTGGAAAAATGTAGAAATAAAAACATGACATTTTTTTCATGTAATAAAGCATGCTGTTCATCCAAACCTCTGTTCGGTATTTTCAGCTTCAGGTAATTCAAAACAACATTATTACCTTGGCTGTGTGAATGTACGGCAGCTATAGAGACATGATGAAATCCCTGTGTTACCTCACCAACACATTCAACACTAATTCAATTATATGCATGACTAGTTCAATAAACATAAAAAAATTGGATTATTGTCTGATATTTAAAAAAAAAAAAAGAAAGGGGAAAAATGGAAAATACTAGCAAATCATGAGTGAATGAAATGTAATGTGAAAATGATTTTCACAAAGAGTTACAAAAATGTGTCTAAGAAAGACGGGATAAATAATTATTTATGCAGGCATCTTCCAAGCTATTGATTCTCCGACCAACTGGGGATGCTATTTAATATGATTCTTGAAAAGGTATTGTATTTTATCATTGATACAATGGAGAAAAACTGTGAAAAGCAGGACAAAGAGCAAAAACCAAAACTGTAAAAACTAAAATATTTACCATATACATGCAGTTCTGATAACTATGCACCACATTCTGCACTAAAGGAAGAAATATTCCATATATATGTACAATACAGGGCATCTTGTTAATTAAATTAAGACTGTGTGTTTAGCATCTCATTGATAGTTTGCTGCATCCAGCGTGGGATGTGAATACATCTGTGGTGTTTTTATATGCAAGGTGAGCTTTGTGGTAATAATCAGGGGATTCCAGGGGTGTTGTTTGAGGTCAACAGTGTTACAAAGCAAAGTTAATTGATTTAGAAACCTAAAGTTCTTTTCATGATTATGGTTGTTAATACGAAGACCATAAAACAGTCTCACTGACAATCTCAGCTTTTGGAAAAAAAAAAAAAAACAAACAAAAAAAAAAAAAAAAACCCAACCCCAGTTTTCCATTTTTATTCAATATGAAAATATGAATGTCATAGAACAATGAAACACTGTGAGGTAAGTGGATTAAAATGAATGGAGCCAGGGGTTCAACTCTCAGTATCTATATATCAACGTCTGTTCTGTGATTGTAATGAGAAAAGAAAGAAGCCCATAAATTTCCACATCTACTGAACTATTTCAGAGTCATAAATATCAAGCTGATATTGTCCAAGCAAGCAGGAATGGCATTTCATCTGTTTGCTGAGCAGTATTGGAATTAATTGTCTTGTTCTATGAGCTTGGAAAAAGGGGTGGCAGTGACTCAGGAGGTAGAACCGGTTGTCCACTGGCTGAAGGTTCAAGCCCGTCATACTACAGCCAGTGTTCTCTGAGGGCCGGTCCTGAAGCTGGATAAATGTAGGGTTGTGACAGAAAACTGTGTAAAACCTGTCCCAATGAAAACATGCAAACACAGCTTTTGTACTGGGTTGGTAACTGGGAACAGCTGTTTCACTGTGGTGACCCCTTGAGAAAGGGACAAAGCTAAAAGAGGAGGAGGATCTATGAACTTGGAATAATAAGTTTTCTTTAACTAAATATAAATGGAGTCGAGATAGTAGAGATTTGGAGATGGTAGCTACTTAAATCTTAATTAATCAAAATACTTGGCAAGCCAGAATAGCACATTCATAGCTGTTCCTGAATTCAGTTTTGTCTCATTTCATGAACATATGCTCAAACGTGTTGGCATGTAGACTGGAAAAGCTGAAGATTGAACCTTGAGATTAATAGATGATGAAGGTCCCGCTTCAGTAAAATCTGAAAGTGCTTCATCAGGGGAAACTGCCTCTCAGCAGCAAAGATTTTAGTCATAAACTGCTACAATGTCATCTAAATATATATTAATATCAATTCTAAAATTCTCATCTTTTAAATTGATAAAAACACATTGAGGTTAAATACTACACAAATATCTGATTTGCAGAGTTTTCTAAGAATTACTGAAGCTCCCAAATTGCAGGACAAAAATGTGCTTCTATTAACTTTGTTTATCTTTCACAAGTAAAAACGCTGAGTGTGGAAAACAAAACTTAGGAAACATAGACCCAGAAAAAAAGATATATGTTAAAGACTTGTCTTCTAAAATTAGTCTAGTTATAAAACAAATAAAAAAAAAATTGACAATTTGACAACTGGGACATATAGGCTATCATTCCTTCTTTCCATATTTAAAAGTCTAATGGTGAATCGTTGATGATTACCCAAATGGCGCCAGAAGGAAATCACCAGAAAGAATCCAAAAGAAAATCAATGCAGAATTCTGAAACTCATCCTTGCAAGGAATGAAATAGATTAAGGCTCGGGAGGGAAACCTTTATTTATTAAAAGAACCTTCTGAATGAGTTCCTTACAAAGGCAAGTAATTCTTACTGTGTGGACGATTGCTTTATAGATCTAATGATATGATGTTCATCACTGTGGAAGTCAGTTCTCTGCCCACACACATAAAAATGGAGCCAGTTTAAGCTGCTGCATTGTTTAGTTTTAACTTAACAGAACAGTAATTATTCAGGCTCAAACACTTTTCTGACAGAACTGTGTTATCAGACCAGAATGAATGAATGAAGGGTTGGAACAGGTCACGTACCATTTAGGTATCAGGCACAAGCGCTATGGCCACATACTGAAGTCAATCTTTTCATTAAACAGACAAGAGTTATGAGAAGGCAGATGTCTTTGTTCAAGGTCCATTAGACCTCTGACTGGTGTCAGTTTCAGAATTATTATAGTAAAGTGTGAATATTTTAACGTCAGCAGAAGCAGAACAGGGCAAGTCACCCAGCCTGAGATCATCAGACATGCATCTCCCAGTACAGCACCAGTTTCACCTTAAAATAAGCTTTCATGGCTGCTGCTGTGAATCGAAGAAACAAATTCCCAACACATGTAAAGTAGTTTTCTTTTTAAAAAATGAAATACTTTATGTAAATATGTAGGGAAAATGAACATCTGACTTATGACCAACCAATTCATTACTCGTACCAGTAAATATAGACGTGTTTGCCGATTTAGATTGGGTTATGTTGCCATCTGCTGGACAGTGAAGCTCAGGCTAGTTGCAAGGAGATCCAGTTCTCTGCATTCAGTTTCAGCATTCATTTAATATCTCCTTGTCAAACAACTTTGTGGAACTGCTTTCAAAATCACCAAATATTCTGGAATAGCTGAGGCATCAGTCATTTTAAGAAAAGAGTGCTAAAAAGGACAGTTTGGTTTTTCACTTTATTTTGTAACGGCCTGAACTGTAAGATGCTCACTCAGGCCTCAAACTCATTCAAGATCATTTACTGCAGGATTTTAACAGTACAAAGTATTTTGAACATCTCTCAAACTATTAAGAAATTATGCATGACACATTTATTACCTTTTAAAAAGACACCGTATAGACACATTATGTGGGTCCATGCATCCATTTTCAGCCGCTTATTTTGGGTCAGGTTGTGGGGGCAACAGCCTAAGCAGGGAGGCATAAACTTCTCTCCCCAGCCAGCAGGGGGGTGACCCAGAAGCATTCTCAAGCCAGCTGAGAGATATAATCCCTCCAGCGTGTCCTGGGTCTTCCCCGGGGTCTACTCCAACAGGGACTTGCCTGGAACACCTACCAAGGAGGGGTCCAGGAGGCATCCTAACCAGATGCCCCCACCTCAACTGGCTCCTCTCTATACGGAGGAGCAGCGGCTTTACTCTGAGCTTCTTACCCGGCCACCCTGCAGAGGAAACACATTTCTGTCGCCTGTATTTGCACACTTGTTCTTTTGGTCACTACCCACAGCTCATGACCTTGATGAAATACATAGATCGACTGGTAAATCGAGATCTTCCCCTTCTGGCTCAGATTTTTCTTCACCACGATAAACCAGTGCACAGTCCACGTTACTGCAAACCCTGCACAGATTCACCTGTCAATCTCCCGTTCCATCCTTCTATTATACAGAGTATTTATTGTATGATCATTGTAAGTATGAACTCAAAGGCAACATAATCATGAATAAAATTAATTTAATGTGATCCCAAAGGAATAAAATCATCATCGAATTGTTTAAACATTCATAACCTCAATTTCCATCCGTTTTTGTGAGCTAAAATTAAAATTCATGTTCATTTAAAAAAAAAAAAAAATTCTTAACTCCTCAAGCGTAAATCACACTGATGTGGATTATAGCAAATAATCAAAATAGAGGGATTCCAAAGATGCTTCATCTGTAATTCTGAGAAATGCAACCAATAAACTCAACATAAAAGTTTGCTGATCATCTTTTATCAACTATTATAATGTGGGACTTAAAATCCTGAAAACCTCTGTAAACCTCTGTTAACACTTAAATGTTTCTTTTTGAACATGTCAGCTGAAAGGACAAAGTTTATCTCAAGATAAAACATTTTTTACTGACAGTTAAAGAAGTGAAGTCAAAGAAAAACCAGTTGAACATCATCGAACAAATGGTTTTGACCTTATTTGCATTTGTCAGATAAACACGTCTTCATCTTCCATCTGAGTGCTTTAAGTCAATGCTTTCAGGAAAAGTGACATCTGTTGTGCCACTCTCACTACTACCTGCCTTCAATGCCGAAATAAATCTGAAACACATCACAACAGCCTTTCTCATTCAGGAACTGGTAGAGCTGTCCAAGGTCCATGTGGTTCCCTCTGTTCCCATGTGGGTCAAACATCGCCTCCTCAAAGCCTGTGAATTTGCGCAGGGAATCCATACTCTCAACATTCTTGCTGCCCTCACCTTGATGTTCAACAGCTGTATCTTCTCTGTGCCGGATCATGATCTTTTTCCATGTCAGAACCTTCACTCTGAGAAGGGAAAGAGTTAGGAGAAATAATGTCAGATATAATTTCAGAAAACATTAAAAAAAAAAAAAAAAAAGCACGTCAGCAGGCTTATGGCAGTGATATTAACTGAATTAATAACACAGAAGGTACCTGGACCAAAACTCCTCACAGGCAGACTGAGGACCTTCCACACACACAATACCAGGCTTTCCAGGCATGCTGAACCCTGACAGACCCAACTCCTTGGACCACTCTAAGATGTTCTTCCTCTTTGACTTGTTGTAGATATGGTGGCTGTAGATCCACAGCCGGCTGAACACTTCGTGTGATTGTGAAGAAGGAGGCTCTTTCTTGGGAGCAGGGGCTGCATATAAGCTCTCATCAATGAAAGACTGCAGGTTGTCTTTCACCCAGTCCACAGCAGCAAGAACGCAGACTTCCCCTTGGCAGTTTTCCATGAGGTATTTATTGAGATGCGCCTGGAGCTGTGTCTGCTGGGCCCTGCTAAGACCAGAACACCTAGAGTGCAAATAAAACATGTTGTGAGGAGGCTTAGGAGAAGATTAAAGGCTACAAGGAACTGGAAACATGTAACTTTTTCATGGACAGCAAAAGGAAACGTCCTTGCTATGTTTAAAGTATTTAGTATTTTGCACTATCTATACCACAGATTCCATATTTGTGGTCTTTCTAATTTAAACCATAAACAATAAAAATGCAAACCATGGAGAAATATATTCAGTATCTAACACAACAAAACTGTATGTGGAAATTGTAACACATTCCTGCATCAACTAGTCACAAATCAAAACAATTTGAGCTCGCAGGCGAACGCATCACCTGCCCTAGTTCCCTCAGAGACTGTAGAAATGATGGATGATGTTAGCAAATGACCTCATAATGTGTAGTGAGTGAAATTTAATGATGGTGACTTATTTTTATGTAAATGGATGTCCTTTAGAGCTAGAGTGTCACAGTTCTTTTAATATGGTTGATTCATTCCCCATCAAAGGCCCCCCAATCATTCTATTCTATTATTAATATGTAAGTACAATGCTGTCCAAGTCTGTGGTGTTTGTAAGTAAGTAGAACTGCAGCTAAACCAAAACAAATTAAATAAAGGATGCCCCTTGGTGTAATATAATCAGGTAATATGCCATCTTCCAAAGGACTGTGCAGGAACGAATTAGTTCTTCACACACATAAAAAGTGAAACTTCTCATCTTTCAGGCAGTTCATACAAGCAAGGCTCCATAGCTGAAACAACATGGACTCTGATCTTAAATCTCTTCTCTTTCGCTGACACAACACTTGAGAACATTGGACGGTCATGTACCCTGATTAGACACAACACTGCTGTACCTTTACGTAGCACGTAGTTTTTAAATTCAAATCCAACTTTATTTATATAGCACTTTTCATACAGATGCATATCAAAATGCTTAACAACATATAAACAGTTTCACACTTGCACACACAGGCATGCAACCCCACACGCAGTCCAAACACACAACCCAACCCTTCCCCTGGCCCTTTAGGCCAAAATAAAAAAACTACTACCTTCAGGATTTTCTCTGTATCTATATAATATTGTATATTTAACCTTTATGTGAACTCACAAATTTGATCATAATTAAAAGATTTAGAGAAGGAAAATATGAAGGAAATCCTCTTGCACAGGTACAAATGAAAAACTGAAATGACTGAGATGGAAATCACAGCATGGATTGGATCAGGGCTTACCTCACTGTTATGTCTGGCAACACATTGGGATAATCAGATGGATAGGCACAGGACAGGATGACCTCTGTCTGGGTGACACACCAAAGTCAAATACATCAATAATCCACTTATAATAATCCGAGTGACGATAACTAGTTACCTCCTCCATGACTGTAGGGTCCACCTTCTGTTTGATGAGGAACTGGGGTCTGGAGGGAGGAGGTTTGTCTGCTGAAGCAGAGTCCTCCACGTAGCTTCTGAGCTCAGCAAGAGCCACCTGGTCAGTAAACTCCAGTTCGTCCACAGTGGGGAACATGCTGGTTAGCAGCTCTATTTCTGCGAGCTGAGACTCGGCATACTCCAAATAAGACATGTCTACTAAGCATAACTAATGTGTCGACCTTTTTAGTGTTCATAAACTAAGGCTTAATTACTCAGGGAAAGCTTTCGTAGTTCCTCCCACGCATGCTATCATCCTCATGCTAACACATATTTAGAATAGTTTCTATTAATTAATAAGGTATCTATCTGACAAAGTCCTGCAAAATGTAACATACATTTAAATAAAGAGTGCATCAAAAACGAGTACGTGGTCTAGTTTACCAAGTCCACTGCACATGTCTATAAGACTGGTTTGTTTCCACTCGGACTCTTCTGAACGATGCACGCAGGAAGAAGCCGAGCAATAGAAAACGTTGCACCGTCACAATTGGTTCCTCCGTGGTCTGCATGTGTCATCCGCTGTTTTTTTGTGGCACAACAGCAAACAGCTTTTTTATATTTTCAGCCGTGTAACTGTATTAATTTAATTATTAAACTTTAATTTTCTAGTTCCGATAAATGCAATAAATGAATTATGTCCATATCGGAGAGTTCGTCCAGCCAAAGTAAACGAAACTAAAACGGTGACTGATTTAGCCTCCGTTTCTGACAGTAAGTTGTCTGTATTGAGCTTGAAGTTATAGTTCTTGTGTTTTTTTTTTTCCTCCAGAAAATACAGAGAAATTAACCCGTGTTTGCAATGTCAAAATGGGATGTAATTATTGGCTGAAGCTTGTGTTATTTTAGGTGACTGCTGTGTCTGTTTTTCCTCTATTTTAGGTGAAAATGGGAAAGAAGAGAGGGAAGGTCAAGAGCTCCAGAGAGGACGATGACAGTGACCTGACGGGTACAAGGAAATATATACAAATATTTCATATATATTTAGATTTAATATTTTGCATTTTCTGATTTAAAAAAAAAAAAAAAAAAAGCCTGATAAGATTGCCTTTTTAAGTATTATATTTATAGTTCCATCCTGCAGACATATTAAGAGAGGAACAGACCAAACTCTTGCAAAGAAACTTCTGGGTATTTCTGATTGGATGAGCTGTCAGGACTGTAAGCAAGAAGAAAATAAAGAAAATATCAACTCATCCTTGGCCCAAGATTCAGAAGAAGAGAAGCAAACAGAAGCAGTGTGGATGTGCTTGAAATGTGGCCATAGAGTGAGTTTATTCCTACCTTGCTTTTTATTATTTTGACTGTGTGTAGTTGCTTTTTAAATTAACATGTATCCCTTTTCTCCAAGGGCTGTGGAAGGAATTCTGAAAACAAGCATGCTATCAAACATTATGAAACTCCTCATTCAGATCCACATTGCCTTGTGCTCAGCTTGGACAACTGGAGTGTGTGGTGAGTATGTCGCTGTGTTGTGACTCATATACTGTATTAGAAAGGAAGAGAAGTCACCCTTTTTATTTGTTTTATACGTTAACATCCTTTCAGGTGTTACATGTGTGATGATGAAGTCCAGTACTCAACAACTGGTCATTTGGCACAGCTTGTGACCAACCTGAAAAAGCAAACATCTGCAGACCCCATAAAGATACCACAGAAAAGTAGGTTCCAGTTGGTAGACTAATGCATTGTAGTAACACGCTTCTCTATTAATATTCCACCATGTTTGCTTATGTAGAAGTGAAGGATGAAGAGGAAGCATCAGAAACTGTCCAGAAGTCAGAGACTGTATACACAGCAGTGAGGGAGGACAAGGAAAACAGGGTAAGCAGGAGTCCTCAAAGGAAGAACATCAAGAAAGAGAGTGTTGGGAAATCACAGAACCTAAACCAAGCTGAAGAAAACCAGGGTGTTCCAGTAAAAGGACTGAGCAACCTTGGAAACACCTGTTTCTTTAATGCAGTCATTCAGGTAGGGTTGTTTTTAAAACATGCCAATTTAGTGAAAAGCAGAAAAATGAAACCTGATATTAATCACAATTTACATTATGTTTCACAGAATCTTTCCCAAACACTCCTCTTAAGAGAGACTCTCAACAAAGTGACAGAAGAAAAGATCAGTGTTGACATTAAACCTGATGCCTCTTTGAAGCTGGTGTGTTGTCATACTTTAGTTTATTTCTGACCTGTTTGTTGCTTTTTTTTTTTTTTTTTTTATTACTGATGGACTTGAATTTCTAATGATCACAGGAGCCGATAGTCGTGGAATTAGACAAGCCTGGATCCTTGACTTTGGCAATGTGTCAACTACTCAATGAAATCCAGGAAACCAAGAAGGGGGTGGTAACACCACGCGAATTATTCACACAAGTGTGTAAAAAGTGAGTCCAGCTAGTGTTCCAGTTGGAGCCAAGATGTGTTTAGTATGTCTTACCTTTTGCTGGTGCATCAGAGGCATCAGAAGTAGCTCATCATTGCTTCTGATCCCTGCAGGGCCGCCAGGTTCAAAGGCTTTCAGCAGCAAGATAGCCAGGAGCTGCTGCGCTACCTGCTGGATGGGATGCGAGCTGAGGAGTTAAAAGTGAGTATGGAGTTATCAAAAAATGTTTTCTTTTTTTTTTAATTTAGTTTCCATAGAAAGCTGTTCTAAATTAGACACAGTGGTTGTCCAAATGGCTATGTATAACCAGCAGCAAATTATTGTGCACAATGAAACAATTCCTGTGTAGTGGCACTTTGTTTTTCTTCTTTACCACCACTTTGAAGTCAGTCTAGCAACTTTGTATTGGAAATGTGAGTAGACCAGTTCCTCTTTCTTTTAGTTTTAATAAGAACAATATAACAAAATATGAACAGGATCACACGGTCAAAAAACTATGTTGTTTCTAATGTCTCTGGCTTCAATCTGACTAATTAGCAGCTTCCCAGTGATGTATAGTAACTTCAGAAATGTAAAATTATACATTTTAGCAAATATAAACTTTCAGACCTCAAAATCCTTTTAAATATTTTTATCTTTCCTTTAAGTTAACTTATATGTAAAATAATGAATTTGACTCCAACATCCTGCTTATGAGTAAAAAAATTTCAAACAAAAATGTAGTTAAAGATTGATCACACAAGTTGTGTATGAGGTGTTAATAACCCTTTTCCTCTTATGTAATGAGCTTAGAGAGTATGTTGTTTGAAATGTCGGTTCATTGTCATGGCATAGAAGTTTTAAAGAGCACAATCATTTTGCTAAGAAGCTGAATTTGAGGGCTTGTCACAATGCTGTAAGTCTCATTTTTTAATGATTACCTTACTATGTATTAGAGGGGAATATCATTGTAATTTTGGTGTGTTTGTTTCTGCAGAGAGTAAATACAGGGATAATGGACACATTGAAACAATCAGGTAAATGCACAGATGGAGAACAGCTGAAAACACTAGCAAAAGGTAAGTCATTAAACATTTAGACTGCGTCATTATATGTCATATATTTTGGTGCTTTTGGTCTAAAAGACAGTCCCCTGATAGCATGATCTGTCTTTTAGAGTATGAGAAAAATGGATACTTGAAAAACTTTGTTGACCAAGTTTTTGGTGGGGAAATGACCAGCACTATAATGTGTCAGCAGTGCAAAACGGTACATAGCATAAGCTTCAAACACAGAAAAGAGCCTGTCTTCGCTTTTATAGCTGTCATAACATCATAACATCACTCTTACAGGTGTCTGTTGTGATGGAGATGTTTTTGGATCTTTCCCTTCCTGTTGCTGAGGAGGTAAAGGAATGCTTTTTGTGGATTTGTATTCTTCTTCTTTTTCTTTTTTTGGCAAGTCATTTTCATGTTTACATGTCCGATCCCTTTTGTGACAACCTCACGCAGGCATACAGAAAAAAAAATCAAAAGAAGGGAGTTCAAAAGGCCAGTGAATCAAGCCAGGAAGGCCGAAACAGTCCCGTTCTGAACAGTGGAAATGATGACATTCCTACCGGAGCTGGCAGCAAATACCAGCAGAAAAAGGCAAAGAAGCAGGCAAAGAAACAGGCAAAGGTATTTTATTTAATTAATATTAAAGAGTTTTGTGTTTTGCTTGAATTGTTTTGGTGAATAAAGCTAGATTAAGTAGTCTAATCTGCTTGTTTGCTTTAACCTTACAGCATCAAAAGAGGCAGCAGAAGATTGAGGGCAAAGTTACTTTGGACAGTTTGACATTTCCAAGCCCCGCAGAGACCCAACAAACAGATGCTGCTGCAGATACAGTGGATGGGGAAAACACTAACAATGAAGCACATGAGAAAGCCTCGCTGGGTGAGGAAAACCCCACACTAGTCAGCGTGTCTGAACAGGGTCAGAGCATTGAGCTGGAAAAAGAGGAGGATGGAGATTTAGAGACTGACTGTGACTCATTAGCTGCATCATCAGTCAGCAACCGCTTCACTGCGTTGTCGGCAGAGCAGGACTCACAGGACAGCCTATGTGACGAAATGTCCAACATGGATCAGGAAGGAGAGGACGAGGAGGACACGCAACTGGTGGATAAAATGGAGAAAGTCAACCTGGATGATGCTTTTATTCAAGGCTCTGACGCTGTAGAGCAAAGCATGGAGTGTAAAGATGAAGTGCTGGAGGCTAAAGAATATACAGTGATAAACCAAGACCCAGAGCTGGCCTTCCACACTCTGGCTACCAGGGCAACTCCAGAGAAACAGGAGAGCTCAGTGCAGTCATGTCTTTTTCAGTTCACAGAGGTGGAAACACTGACGCAGAACAACAGCTTGCTTTGTGTCGCTTGCACCAAACGGCAGCTGAAGGAGGACAAAGCTGGAGGTGTGAAAAGTTACTCACAAAACTAATAATTTACCTCTCTAAAACATGTCTTAATATTCCTAAATTATCTTAATGTTATAATTTAGGATCAGGGACAGTCACGTTCTGTCTTTGTACCCTGTTTAGGATCCAGGAAGAATGTTTACACTGATGCCTTGAAGCAGATGCTGATCTCCTCTCCACCAGCCATCCTTACTCTTCATTTAAAAAGATTTCAGCAAGTAAAGAAGTTTAAGAAACTTTATTTTTTTCCTCATTTTTGTTCACTATCACTAAGGCTGTTTATATACACAAAGCTATGCAACTACTGTTTCTAAATGTTTGGTCTCAATTTTCTTATAAGACGAATGACAGTAATTGAATTGTTGATTATTATTGTTTTTCTTCTTCTTTCCTAATAGAATGGATATAGCATTTGTAAAGTGAATAGACATGTCCACTTCCCCCTGATTCTGGATCTTGCTCCATATTGTGCATTAAAATGCAAGGTTGGTATGGGAAGGAAAGACTTAAAGCTTTTTAATAAAATTAACACCTGAGTTCTCAACTTATTCTTTTCCACAGAATATCTCGGAGGGAGATGCTCAGATTTTATACAGTTTGTATGGTATTGTAGAGCACAGTGGAACGATGAGATCTGGTCATTACACAGCATATGTAAAAGTTCGACCCGAGGGTCCTCTGGCCTCATCTAAAGGACTTACAATAGAAGGTAGGTGTATTTGGATATTATAATCATGAGAATAAAAACTTCATCAAACCAGTTTATCTCCATCAGCCCATCATTTAATTTCAGGAGATACAGATCCTCCCAGAGGATCTTGGTTCCATATCAGCGATACAAGTGTTCAGCCTGTGAGTGAGAGCAAAGTCATGGGCTGCCAAGCCTACCTCCTCTTCTATGAAAGAATCCTCTGATTGAACTGTGACTAAAATACTCAGGAAATACATATATATACAAACGAGCCTGCCGCTTCACCTCCAGTGCACAAGGGATCTCTACTATGGATGGGATGAAACTATGTTGATTTTACATAGGGAGTATTTGATAGTATTAACATTTTGGTCTTAATGGTGTCATGCAAGGTTTAAACATCTGTGTGAATCTTCAGAATCATGCAGCATGGCTTAATTGTACTCAAGGTTATTGTACTAGCTAGGGTGTAGAATATAAATGACATGGGAGCAAAAATATGTGTATTTATACATTATATCCACATATGTGTATGACTTGATTTTTTTCTGGAATAAATCAATTTTTATGCAATTGAAAATCATTGCTTTCCTCCATGAAAGGTCAGAGCAGACTCTACTTCTTAAGGAAGCTGAGATCGTTTAATGTCTGCACCAAGATGTTGCATATCTTCTATAAGTCTTTTGTGGATAGTGCATTCAGCTTTGCAGCATCTGCTGGGGTAGTAGCATCAGAACCAGAGACCTGAAGAGAATCAACAAACTGATCAAGAAACCTGGTTTTGTGCTTGGAGTAACTCTGGAGCCGCTGGAGCTGATTGTCCAAAGAAGAATACTGCACAAGATGATGGAGGATTCTTCACACCCTCTCCACAACACAGTGAAGAAACAAAGTGTGTTCAGTGAGAGGCTTCTTCAGGTCTGATGTAAGACTGAAAGATACAGAACATCAGCCTCTGGAACAAGACCTCCTCAAGTTAATTATATACTACAATATTGAATTTCCCTTTGGGGATTAAAGTATTTTTCATTCATTTAATTTCATATCATACAAGCTTGCCAGTAGACTGGGCATGCGCAGTGAGTGCAGTTAGCTTTTTCCTGGTGTTGTCACATGACAAGAGGAAAGTCCAGCTCCGGACGGCCAAAAGCTTCACCCAAAATTTACTTATGTCAGTGTCATTCAGCTAACATGGCAGGTCAGTGAATATTTGGCCTTTTAGAATAAAGATTTTAAAGTAATATAATTTTCAAGAGCTTTTAATCCTCGCAAACACGACTATGTGTGTTGTTGCCAGTGCGGCTAACGGTCTGGCCTGGCGTAAAGATTATCTGTTTTATTAACATTTACGACACCTTAACATCTTAATGAGCTTCTTATTAATTTTGGGTCGTATAACGTGTTAGTCCAAGCTTTGGGTGTTTTCGTTGCGTTTCGCGGCCAGGCCGTGTTAAGTAACTCTGCTAATCATGAGTCAGCATTTCAGCGTTCAGCCTGATGTACCAGTTGAGGCGTTCACGTGCAATCTTTACCTTTTCTAGTCGCCGGTGAATCGTGTCGATTGTCAAATTAGCTCATTAAATTTGAACACCATGTTTTATTTCCTATCAAGAAAGTGTTTACAAAAACACGATCCAGCTTTCTTTATTAGGCTGAAACAACAACATGTATGCTGTTCCCAGATCAGCCTCTTACGACTACTACCAGTACAGAAACTCACTGAAGTGTCATGTTGTTGTTTTCTCACCAATTATTACTACCATTTTAGGAAACAAAGGATTACCAAGTACCCTGCTTTACAGCCCAACAGTCTGATGAAGATATTGCTGAATCAGTCTGTCTAATATTGTTTAAAAAGCTAAAAAGCCTCTATAATCATACCATTTCCTCTCGTTATTAGGTTATTTTCTGATGTCAGGAAGAAAACACATACTAGCTCTATGATTAATGATTTTTTTTTTGTGTTCTTTTAATGGATCAACTATACTACAAATGTGTGCCTGAGAGCTGGTTAGATGGTGTTACATTGCAACATTTCACCTCTTGCTCAAAACATGATTCAGGGAATCTGCAGCAAATGTTTAGCCATAAAAATCATACATTTGTGCATCAGTCACTCTTGTGTTTAACAATGCAAAATGCAGATGTAGAATTAAAGAGACAATCAGATTGCAAAAACAATTTCTTTTGTCTTTTTTGCATTAATTAGCCTTATTATTCTGTCAATTTTAAATGACTTTTTAACGTAGACATTAAATGACTATAAATGAACTATTAAAAGTTTACACGGTCGTTAGGTTTAATAAGAAAAATGTCATGCTGTTCTGATTTCATCCTGCTCCCCTTGTCAAACAGGTTGAGCTTTTGACCACCATGATGTCTCAAGCTCCTCGCATGTCAGCGTTCACCTTTCAGTGTGCAGTGCACAGCACTCATGTCCTCCAGTGTTTGAATGAGCAGAGACAGCAGGACATCTTGTGCGATGTGACGGTGATGGTAGAAAACAGGAGTTTTCGGGCCCATTGTTCTGTCTTGGCCTCATGCAGCGAATACTTTTACAGTAGGGTTACCAGTGTTACCAGACAGAATCCCATCATCACTCTACCTGAGGAGGTAGGTGTCCCTCTGTTTGATTAAATAATGTTTGTTTGTTTTTGTTTTTCCTGAATGTATTAATTATACTGTTATTAAAACATACACCTTTTTCTTGCAGTTTATCAGATTTGGAAATGTGTGTTAAGACTTTATTATAAAACTAATAGTGGAATACAGTCATTTAAGAACATAATGTAACATGCTGAAGTTGCCATCCTCTGCCTGTTTGTGTGATGGCAAAACTTTGTTGTATCAATTTAAAGGCTAAGTTTTACTTAGTTTTACTACATTTGAATTGTCTGCGTTTCCTTTCTCCGCAGGTGACTGCTGAAGGTTTTGAACCTTTGCTTCAATTTGCCTACACGTCAAAGCTGCTTTTCACCAAAGAAAACATTCATGCCATTCACACCAGTGCTGCATATTTAGGATTTCACAACTTGGAATCAGCTTGCTTTGATTTCCTCATCCCAAAATTTTCTGAAAGTGAAAAACCCTCACAGGAGGTCAGACATAGAGCCTGTTGTCAGAGCTGGGAGCACGGTGCCGGTTTTGGCTCCAGGGCCGACAGCAGTCAGGCAGAGTCATTTGAGTCACACAGCTCAGAGCCTTCAGGAGGTGATGAGCAAATAGTCTTATCGTCACAGTGCCCACAGAGCAGACAGGGTCAGACAAACAGGGAGGGGGAACACTTCTGTTTGCAGAACTGTGGGCCACAAATGGCTCCCACATCTCTAGAGTTAGCAACCAATAGCGTGTGCCCCATGTTATCTCTGCCGTGTCCAGGCACCGGCAAAGCAGATCACCCCTCTGAATTTTGTGAAAGCCATATTTTACAGATGGGAGCTGTATGGAGTCAAAGTGAGTTGAGTTTGGCAGACTGCAGCACACACTGCGAGCTGTCGACACCAGGAAAAGTGAATCCGCCTGAAATGGTTGAGATAACTGGCAGAGATGATGAACAGACTGTTGAGACACTTGGTGCTGAAACTAACAGCAGTGTATGCTCATGTCCACCGAAGACATCCGGAGCTGAAATTAATGTTACAGTCATTGAGCAGAGTGACGATGGACTTGAACAGGAAATGGCAGGTAAGGTCTCTGTGCCAACCTTATCTGTTCTTACCGGTCAAGAGGGATATGAGGACCGGAGTCGTGTGGAGAGGGAGGTCGCTGAACATCTTGCAAAGGGGTTTTGGCCTGACCTGTGTCCCTCTCAGGCTCCACCGCAGTCCCTTGATTCAGTGAAGCAAAACAGTTTGTCCAAAGCATCAGACTTCCACTGGCTTAAGCAGCTGGATCTGAGTTCCAGTGTAGGAGACTGTCCCTTTCTCAGGGACTTTGGAACAGGTGATGATCCTGGTACGCAGACTGACAGCATGTCCCAAGCAGACAAGAGTCCCTACATATCCTCCTCACTCAACTCAGGGGATGAGTCGGAAATGGACACAGATGGAGATACTGAGGCCAACAACAAAAGAGCTGCAGAGGTCATTTTTATACACAACCTGCTTTTGCTCTGATCATTTAATAAGATTAAAATATAACTTATACAAATGTTTTCCACAGATCCAGCTCCCATTCCCAGTGGAGCAGATCTCCGAATTGAGCCGGAGTGCATTCCAGCAGCTTCTGAGGAACCATCAGCTGACCCAAGATCAGCTTGAGTTTGTTCACGACGTCCGCCGACGAAGTAAAAACCGCGTTGCTGCACAACGCTGCCGAAAGAGGAAGCTAGATGGCATCCATCAGCTGGAATGTGAAATAAAAAAATTAGTAAGTTGAATTTTATATGTTCTGCGATGGACTGGCGAGCTGTCCAGGGTGTACCCTGCCTGTCGCCCAAAGCCAGCTGGGATAGGCTCCAGCTTCCCCGCGACCCTGAATTGGAATAAGCGGTTCGGAAAATGAATGAATGAATGAATGAATTTTATATGTTCAATATGATGTGGCATATAAGTTCGTTTCTATGTCCTAGTACTTATAGAACCTTTTATGACCACAGGCAGGGGCACATCAATGATTTAACAACTGGAAAACACAAACCTCTGAAATGAAAAGTTTTTTCTTAGTTATTGTTGCAGAAATTAATTAGGTGTGACGTAATTTTGCCGAGTCATGCCGCCATGCAGAACGTCTGAGCTCTTCCTTAATGTGCAAATAATAGTGACTCTGTTTTTTTGTTGTTGTTGTTGTTTTTTGTTTTGTTTTTTTCTAACTAGCGTCATTGCTTTCGACATTTTATGGTTCCAACTAACAAAAACTAAAAAGTTGCAGATACTGGCCAGAAAGCAGCGTCACCGGAGACGTTCAGACAGTCAGCGTTGTCAGGGGGTGGAACATGTTTTATCAAAGCAAAAGTACTCAAGCAAAACTGTGAAAAGACTATTTCACAGGTGAATTGTTCAGTGTAAACTTTTCCTGTGGCTCGTAATCTAGCTTGACATTTTCAGGAGGATTTGAGGGAAGTTTGGTCCATTTGCTTTTGCTTTCACGCGTGCAGAAATTCTGCTTGAGAAAGAAATGGTGTAAATCACTGTGGTTTCATTATGGGGCTTCTTGTGGTGATGTCAGTACTGCATGTACCTGAACATCTCCTCAGAAGCGAGGAGTGAGTGAAAAGCAGGATACCGCAGAAAAAAGATGAAAAAAGCATTTGTGTTTGTCACCATTTTTTTAAAAATAGTTTTAAACTATTTAATTTGTGAATGCAAAGAAACTTGTCATTGCAGACGCTGACAACGGAGTCCAACTGTTACGTGTGTTTTGTTTATTTTTATTCATCTGCTCACCACTTTTCTGAATTTATATATTCAGAAGTGTAGGGAATGGTGACATCGAAGAAAATTTTTTTTTCCAGTCATTGCTGTCATTGTTTTTTTTTAATGGATCAGAGATAAGTATAGCTGTATTTGTCAGAAAGTTGGAGAACTTATCCCAGTTCTTTGCAACAAACAATATGGTATTAATTCTTTATATTTTAAAATAGGTGATATTATGGGGTGGGAAGGGAGAAAAAAACAGCCTGTAGCACTTCATGTAAGGATCTGCGTCCAACTGGACAGTCCACTAGCACCTTCCTACGATGTCCTCTACTGTTTGATTTTGTGCTTGTGTTGTTCTCACTAATATGTAGTCGCTTTGGTTAAAAGTGTCTGCTAAATGACTAGAAAAGAATAGAAAAATAAAATCAGGACTAAATTACTTCTTAGAATGAAGGAGTAAAACAGCTGAGTCATGTGAAAAAGCATCAAGTTGGGTGTAGAAGGAGGCATATGCAGCAGGGTTGAGTTTCTTGTTCCTCTCTCTGCAGAAAAGTGAGAAAGAGCGGTTGCTGCAGGAGCAAACAGAGCTACAGCAAAACCTTGGAGAGATGCAGCAGAGCCTGCGCGGGCTTTGTAAGAGCTCCGATCAGGATCACTTGCAACTTTTCGCCAAGCTCTCTACACCAGACTTTCCTTTCTCTTCCCCCAGCCGTGTCGAACAAAACGAGGAGTCACAGACCACCATTGAAGTGGTAAGTTCCTCTTCAGAGGCCAGTCGAAGTGGACCACCTCCAGATTCAGTTCAAAGTGCTGCTCTTCAGGCCTGTACAGAGGACGCAGGATGCTCTCTTCCTGCATCTTTGCTTACTGCCGGTTTTATCATGACCAACACTTTATAATACGACTCCGTTTCCACTTCCAATCTGCAGAACCACGAACCAAATGGTTAACGTTTCTTTTCTACTGTAATCCTCTTTTTGGATAGCCTTGCTTTCTTGTGTACTTTACTGAATAATTTTCAGACGGAATGTGATATCTTGAATTAACACAAAAATATATTTTGATGCATTTAGCATTTTTTTAGGATTATTTCTTCCCTTCAGCGAACAATAAAGTGCTTTTTTTTCTCATAACATTCATCTGTATTTTGCTGAAGTAAACAGAATCCAGTATTTGTTCATTTGAAAGTGCAGGCAATTTTTGGTTAGGTAGTTTTTAAAACCTCCCATTCACAAAGTAGGATTTTGAGTTGTTTCCAAAAAGTAAATTAGTTTTTCTCAAGGAAACTAATAATCTAACTGTACTTATAAGCTTCACTGTACACCGATCCCACTCGTCTCCAAACACACACCCACACACACAAACACAGAACATTTCCTGTTATTTACACATGAAAGTGTAATATTATCTTTGCTAAATCAGAATCATTTCACCATTTTGCTTTTATCTTGATGTATTTGCACAGAACCAACAGAAAATTCATGCAGTACTTCTTAAGTTTCTAATTTTCCAGAGAGAAACGCAACATTTTAACTTTATTTGAATGCACATGTATAGTTGGATGATTTTCCCTTAAAATTTGAAAAATGGTTCAACAGTGTAAAAATGTTAAGGATAACATAAACTGTTTGATATTAAATGTGCCTTATACTGCAACACAGTGCAATATGAATCCTAAAAGATAGGTCATTTATGAATACTTCTGTCTCAAGCACTGTTGCACATTAACCCAGAGCTAATACTGATGACATTACCCTGTCTGTCTGCATGTGGAATCTTTTTTTATTATCATAAACTGCTTTCATAAATAACAAATTTAAATAAACATTTTGTTACCATTCTGTATTTAGTTTTGACTCATCTCTTCTTGCATATATTTCTTTAACAGTTTTAGACTTTGGCCAATAGATGGAAGTACAGTTCCTCCCCTCCTCTTCCTCCTCTACACCAGATCATTTCAGTGTAACTAGCTGCATAGATGTGCACAACAGAATAAAATGCATTTTTAAAAGGTAAAGATAAATTACTTAAGTTATGCTAAGGTAACCAGATGCTTTACAGACAGGAAATTAGACAAGGAAAAACATATGAAAGTGACAATCCTGCAACCTTGTAATTCTACTGAAGTTGACTTATTTCTTATTTTACTCGTCCACAGTCTGTAAATTGATCAAAACAGTTTCTCAAGAAATCAATAATAAGCCACTGCATCAGATAATCTTAGCAAAGGCCTTAAGTGGTCGTTTTTGTCTTATTTAAGCATGAGCAGGCCAATGGTTACTCCATGTCTGCACGTGTCGGCTTGGCTGGCAGGCAGCCATAAGTCATGGTGAAGATCAGGAATATATTTTTGAAATACGCTAAATAGTTTAATAACTATCTGGGTTCCCATGTTTGTTCTTTTCTAATATCACTTTGAGACATTCTTGTACGGCACATGCCAAGTTCTTATGAAGAAGTTGTCTTTTAACACTGAGATCTCTTGTTCAGTAATCTGATTACAAGATAAAATACAGCAAGAATATTTCAAGATAGAACTGAAATAACAACCAGACAGATGTAAAGTATCTCTCTGCCAACAGTTTGGCTTGCTGTTGACATACACAAAAAAGTCACCTGTGTGCAGAACAATGTAATTTCTTAGAAAAGTTTATCCAGAATGCTGCTGCTGGAGCTTCAACTCTGAATGAGAGATCTGAACACATCACACCAGTTTTACATCTATACACTGGTTTCCAGTTAGGCACAGGGTACATTTTTAAACCCCATTCCCAGAACCATTTAGGCCCAAAATTCATCTGTGATATGTCATGAGAATGAGAGTTGTCCTCATATTTATTCATACATTTTCATTAAAGAAAAGGCTGAATTTACAACAGTCACTCCAATAACTGGAGACTCAAAGAAGGAACAGTAAAAATATGCTAAATTATAATTTAGTGATTTAAGACACTGTTTTTTTATTTAATTGTGATGGAAAAACAAACAAACAAACAAATCGGTCCTGAACAAATTAGAGCACTTTTCTGTTGAACAGTGGGACAAAATACCTGCCAGCAGATGCAGAAGTCTGACTGAGAGGAACAGAAAACACCTGACTGTAGTGGAAACATTCAAGGATTGTTCAACAAATTATTAGTTTAAGAGTGATAAAACATATATTATATTTGTTTCCTTTAAAAATATCTCTATTGAATCAGAATTAGAAAAAATAATGTGATGATTTTTTATAACATTACAATTTATTATTACTTTTGTCAATTTCAGCTTTTTTCACAGGCAGCTGTTTTTTCTTCTTTAATGAGAGGTATGATTAAATTTGATGAAACCAAGAAGAGCTCTTAGAGTCAAAGACTCAACTAGGTCAACTAGTCCAGATCAGAATCCAGACCAGAGTCCAGACTAAACATGGAGAAGCAGCATTTAGTTGTTATGCTGTAAACAAGTCAAACAACCTGTTAGTGGAGATTAAACTCTCACCAAATACACACACATTTAAATCCAAGTTAAAAATACTTCTTTTTCTCAACCGGCATGAAATCTGCACGGTAAACCTTTAACTTCTTAATTTAATTATTTAAATTTATGATTTTATTGTGATTTTTGCTATTTGTTGTCTTTTATGCTTCTTTACACCTTCTGTAATGCTTTGAATGTTTCATGTAAAGCACTTTGAATTGTCTTGTACATGAAAGATGATTCACAAATAAACTTGCCTTTGACAACTAAAGCTACATATTCAAGCATTCCCAAGTGATCACGGTAGAAGAATAACCAAATAACGTCATTGGCTGCCTGCGATGGACAGGCGAGCTTACCAGGGTGTACCCTGGCTTTCACCCAAAGACTGCTAAGATAGGCTCCAGCTTCCCTTCATTGGATTAAGCGGTTAGGATAATGAATGAATGAATGAATGTCATTGGCTGTCAATTGGCACCAGAATGTAGCTAAATGTTATTGAATCTGATGCTTACTATCATGGTAGTTCAGGTAATAATAATCATAACTGCAACGTAACTTCATTCCTGCTTCTTGAATACATTTCTCCTGTAAAATTTGTCAGTAAATGAGTATCATATTAGCCACACATTCAACTATATTATTGTTTCTTTTAAACAAAAAATTATATTTCAATTCAAAATAGATACCAAGACCACATCATATCCACATCTCCTGCTTAAAGCTGAATCCATCGCTTTGTTGCCTAGCTGGCAAGTTGTGGTATCTATTCCTGAGCTGTGGAGCTCCGACTGGGACTTAGAACATTGAGAGAAAAAAAAAAAAGCAATACCTGTGTGTTTACACACACTTCTCAAGGTTAAAGTAGTAATTACACTGGGAACTATAAAACAACTAAAAGAAGTTTGTACCCGTCTGAGAGGTGGATTGAACCACATGATTCACAAAGCTTCGACTCTAAACTGCATCTAAAAATCACTAGGATTAGATCCACATAATAGTATCACAGCTACTCGATATGATCACCTTGTGCTGCTTTGACATAGCTAAAAAAGGAAAAGTAAATCTTCAAGTCAGCCTTTGTTAGAAATTATATTACCCTCAAAAACCCAGCACTATGAAACACTTTTTTTTAAAAATTGGATTTTTGCTCCAAGTGTTTGTCTTTAGTACACAGTTCAGATCTTGGAGCATTGTAGTGCAGAAGTAAGATTATCCTCTTCTGCATGCTAGACAGAACGAGAGACTTGATTTGAGGCGGAAGCAGCTGTGCAGCATGGCAAGGTCAGATGCCCGTAATCCGCGGCCTCATTCATGCAAGATTAAAAACCTGCTCTGAGTTCTGATTAAGAACGCAGGGTTAGAAGATTAAAGACCAGCAAACAAAATGAAAGCAGTTAAAGCCCAATCCTGGAATTCATCAGAATACCAAAACCTTGAACAGTCATAATGTGAGATTAATGCAAAGCCCACTGTATCTGTCTTACATCTTGTGTGTCTACAAATTTTCCTTTTTTATCAAAAATATAAAAAAAAGTTAAAGGTCATTTTTCTTTTTTTATTAGATGGGAGTTAATTTACATTCATTTTTTTAATGAATGTTTCTCACATAAATTTGTTTAATTAATGGCTTTTAACTGAACAAACAATGTCTTTTTTGTGTAATTATTCTAAAAAAGTTTCCTTCAGGCAGACAGGCTCAACTTCACTTAGGTAGGAGGGATTAAAGAGCTGAAGGCGAAGGGGAAACATGATTAGATGGACATCTGGAAGGCAATTTGCTGTCAAAATGCCATTATTAAAACTTTGCGACATATAACCTGACTATTCCTGCAACATTTGTCTTTCTTTTTACAATGACACACATGCCCATATTGTTTTTGTTAAAGTGGTGACAAAATTGATAATATTTAAAAGTACATTTTGGTGCAGTATTTATTTTCACTTCAGGACAAAGAACAATTCATACAGTCCACACAATTGTTCTGAAGCATCAGAACAATATAAACTAAAATTTTTGATATGTCAGTCTTTATTATAGTGAACCACAGATTACAGCCGATGGTGCAATTAGTGAATGGATTTCTTCCAATGAACTGAAAAAAAGATCTTATTAAAATAGAAATCGTAATAGTGGCACAAGGGGGTTCCTACGCAAGCGTACTGAATTACTGAATGGACTGAAGAGCCATACAGCATGGACGTTTCTTTAGCATAAGTCAAAAGTCAAGAGAATGACACAATACTCATAATCAATCTCAGCACAAGGTCCATGACCTCTTTCCAAAGTCTTAAGCTGCTGAGCTCCTGCCTCCCAACTGATTACACGCTGAAGTAAGTGTGAACTTCAGTTTGGGGCGAGTACTGAGAAGGAGGCTGTATCCCATTGACAGGATTATATAAATGAGGACCATAATACTGTAATCTCCAAGAGAAATGAGAGAAAATAGGGGACACGCCGACCCCAGCTCACTAGGACCCTGATCTACAACAGTCAGATTAACAGCTGGTTGAACAGTGACAGATTACACTCACTTGTTTTCTCGTCTTAACAATCCTCTCTGTATTGCATTTGAACAGTAGATGAACAGGGAAAAGTGTCTCAGGACACAATCTTTCAGAAAAGTCATACTTTATGAGAGCTGGATTATTTAACAAGTCGCGGTCAAGTTGATGGAATTTATCAGTGTTAAAAGCTGACTGTAAAAGAAGCAAAAATGTTGCCTGCCATTCTGTTTTTTTCCAATTAACATCACCACACGGAGATTTAGGTTCAGCAATCAGTATTATTTCTTTTCATCTTACCAGAAAAAAATTAATCTATGATTAAAGAAAGTCATTGTCCATCAAATATAGTCTCACAGTATGGATTATTCATGTATTTTGCTTGTGTGTGTTGAGTGCATTGTAAAAGATATATTAGTGTGTAATAGCTGATAGCAAAAGAGCTAGCATCTCTCATATCCACGAATATTATTATTATATATTCAGCTGTTGATCCTCTTGTCTTCATTTAAACTATTTGAGAACATATAACATAACATAGATAACATTTTCTTTGTTTTGGTGCAACAATTTAAAACTAAAATATGTGAGTTTGTTCATAATCATGAACTGCATGAGCATCAGTTTTAGCTAAACTTGATCAGACATGTTGACAAGTTAATGGTACAGCTTTAAAATTATTTAAAACTATTTTTCTAAAAAAAAAATTAAAAAAAAAGGGGTGGGGGGGTGTTACTTTGTCAAAATCAAATAATTCTGGGGTTTTAAAAAAATACCCTCATTCTTCATGTAGGTTATCAGTTAAATGTGAGATGCTGTAATCAGGTTTCAATGAGACAGACAAGTCTGTGCAGGGAATTATAAACCATAATCTGTTGTATTACACAGGAGATAACTCAAAAGCTGGTAATCATGGTAAATATAGCAAACATTCATATAAAAATGCTTCAGATGTCTCTTTTTGTGATTGGTGGAAAATATTTCATTTAGTCACCATAACTTTGAAACATAAAAAGCCCCTTCTCCGCGACAATCAAAGAGAAATATGACAGAATATGATAAATATGTCAGAACCGCAGTCACCTGCCGGTCTACGGGTCACTCTTTAGAAAGTGAGTACTATGAGAGCACAGTACTATCACTAAATGTTTGTGATTTTACTGTCGGCTTATTATTTGATGCAAAACTCTTCTGATAGTGTGCTTAATAATTTGTGCTGTCCTTGGGTCAAAAATCTTGTAGGTATTTTACATTGAGGTAATGATTGATTCAACAGTCTTTTGCCATAGCCTTTAGGATTTCAAACCTAACATCATCCTGAATGTGGCACAAATCATACATATACAGAAGCAAAGGCTCACTTTTACCTGTTTGATCGTGGCAAGAAGAGTCCCATTCCATTTGCAGGTTTTTGTAATATATTTTACATCAGGGCTTCCTAATAGAAGTTGGTTATCCACTGCCTTATGGGGACATTATGTAAAAGACTAAGAATGCACAAGGTGAGTAAAGTTTCGATCAGAGCTGAAAGCAGGTGAAAAGAAGTGCGGCGCAGAGACAGAAGGAGCTGCTTCTGCAGATGTAAAATAGTGTGTTAGTATGAAATAAAATCACAATTCAAGCAACACATATGTTTGCCAAAAATACAACCTTGGAGATAAACAGTTAAGTACATAAGCATATAAAAATAATATATGTAGTAAACGAGGTTGTCAATAACGCAGTCAAACTATGAGAAGAAAATCTGAGGTGACAAGCACAGAGCCCTCCCCATCTTCCATTACGTGCTGCATTTCTTGAAACTTATTCGCCCATAAACAGCTGAACAAATGTAAGTTATGGTTGCAGGCCAACATTTTTTTTTTTTTTAGCATTAACAACATTTCAGTCCATTAAAGGATCTCGCTGAGAATGTAAGTAGGAAAGATCAAAACCAAAACAACCAAAGAGCACAGGTGAAAAGATGTCACTTTGTCATATAACTTTAGTCATTCTGTAACAATTCCAACTTGAAAAAAAGTACACATGCATCTTTATAAATTCAAAGCAAAAACAGAAGAAAAAAAAAAGCAAAAACATAAGCAATTCAATGAACAATATGTTGAGGGAACACTCACCCATACACAACATGGAAACAACTGTCAATCAATAAATCCAAGTTTCTATGCAATGTGGTATTTGAAGTAAAAGGCTGTCAAACATCCCGCAGTTATTGAAATGAATATGGCAATAAAGTCTGAAATGATACCAGACCATCACTTGCCTGTCATGCCATGTCATGATGATGACATTTCTCTCATAACAATGTAACTTCTATAAAAGAAAAACAAGGCCCAGATGGTGTCATGTCAAAAGTGAACGACCATCTGTTATTGGACGAAGGGATTCTAATGTACTGATCCAATCATAGCTAACAAGTTTGTGTGCTCTAAACACTACTAAAAACACAAAACATGTTTTGATTGTAACAATGCAGTTTAACACATTCAGACTTGAAATTTTTATTTGCCCTCCGATGACTGTAGTCCAGTGAAGACAATGACAACACAAATGCCTGGGTAGGTGCATATAAAAGTCTTAGAGTGGCCTAACGTGTTAATACTTGTTGTGCCATTCGCACTGACCGACACTCACCTCCTCAATGTCCAAGTTCTTTTTGGATTTGTAAATAAATTCTCCAATTGCTACAAAGACTGACAGAACTAGTCCAGCTGCCAACACAATGAAGATTCCACCAATGTTCTCAACGCCCAGGGCACTGGCCTCTTTGCTGTCTTCTTCTGGGCAGCCATTCCCTCTCCACCATTTCTCCTTCATCATGTGTAGCTTCCCTTCCTCCTGAAGTTGCAGGATGGCAATGGTGACTTTGTCTCTGTAAGGGGAACCTAAAAGAAACGCCATTATTACTGTAGCAAAATGTTCAAGTAGTACAGAAAGCTGCTTATATCCTTATTGTGTAATCTATTAGCCATCTGGCTTACCAATTGGAGTTCCCACACCATAGCCTTTGGAATCTATTAAGCCTCCAATCTGTGTGAGGTTGCAGTTGCGCTGGCTGATGTACTCAATGCTGGTAGACTCCATGAGAAGAGCATAATCTGTGGTGAGGACTCTCTGAATTCCTTCTCGGTTGTTTTTCACCAGTGCTGTGTTTTTCCTGCTGCTCATAAATGCCCACATTTTCTCATAAGTTGAGATTTTTGATTTCTGTTGAAACAAAATCAGAGTTTACAAAAGTTAAAAATAACTAGCTAATTCAATAAACATTGTTTTAAACACATTTCTTTGAAGAATGAAATATCTGTAAACAACTGGAGCACATGCATGGCGGCAGATGGCGCGAGACCAGCAAGCACAAATCTGCACAAATTCACTGAAATTTCACTGTGCATATAAATAAAGTCCACAAAACCCTTCAGACGGGCCAATAAATTACCCACAGGCTATTATTAAGTTGATGTATGTGGAAATTTCTGAAGAAGTAACCTTTAACCCCACTCTGTTTTAATATAACTCACTTTCCTACCAAACCAATCAAGCTGCACATGGCTGATGTTAGCTCCTGGGTAAAGCTTGTCAGGCTAACTGAAATCAAAAGTGGTGGTCTTGTTTGCATTCTTCCAACTGGTGTATCTTTAATTAAATTCCCTGTTAAATAAAGAGGGTTACCTTAAAAAAGGTCATAGTGGAGCCGTCTCTCACAGCACCGTACTCTATTTTGGTTTGCTTGGCTAAGTCATCTGCAGAGTCAATCGGTGAGTCCATTCTCTCCACGGTGAGGAAGGCAGCCAGATTGGCAGTGTATGAGGAGATTATGATCAGCGTAAAGAACCACCATATTCCACCAACTATCCTGGTTGAGAGGGCCTTAGGCATCAGTTCAGACCCTGTAAAAGAAGATGCATGATCCATTCTAAATCACACACATCATAAAACATGTAGTTTACAAGCTCACTTGGACATTATGCAATGATTGATGGTGCTTTTTCAAAACGCTGCATAAACTTTGCAGTATAATATACCTTGCTGCATAAGTGCTCCAACTCCAAACCAGACACTGTTGATTAAGGTGAAGTTGTTTTCAACCACATCTGAGTCTGGATTGCAGGGGTGAGGGTTGTACCACTCATATGGAGTGAATCTAAAAAGAAACAACCATGAAATAAAGAATACAGTAAATGTGCAGAAACAGTTTGCACTTATTTATTTACTTTTGGGCGCTTTTTCCAACTTTTTTAATGGCATAAATGCAAACATAAAGAAGTTCATTCCTTAGCTGAATTATAACTGCACTGCCATTGCTACAAGTACACAATGGTCACTTTATGCAAGATTGTGTGACAAATCTATAAATGCTTGTTGCAGTTAAAATAAATGCTTTAGCCATTCATCCTATTTTAGTCTTTTGCCACTAAGATGCCAAGTCAGTCAGCCTTAAATAGCAAAAACATTCGACATCGCTAAGCCAAAATAAATCATTTCATTTGCTTCCCATTTCCACAGAAGCTTACCTGGCAATGACAAACAGCACACAGCTGACACCTAGGCATGCCAGCAACACATACATCCAGATATCTGGAGAGAGTGGGTTGAGGAAAGAGAACACTCCTGGATTGGTGCCGTTTGGTTTGTGGTACAGGATGCTGATTCCCAGGGTCATAAAGGGCTTGGAGAAATCTATCACTTTCTCTCTCACATATGTGATTGTGAGAGGGGCCACAGCAAGGTCAGCCACCTGAGGCAGAAAAAAACTTCATTTACTTGATGTTGCCAAATGACATCATTGTTCTCCTGTCTAATAATAAGACTGATCAGTACTCACATGATCAATGAGCTCTCGCACCATGCCATTCCACTCCCCCTTGTCATTCTGAGCGCCATATTTGCCATCTGACACCAACTTTACCTCGTAGGAGAAGCCCAAAATGTTGGAAAGCTCTTTGAGTAAGTCAAGACAGTAACCCTCAAAGCGGTCATTCCCATATAGTGGTTTATCTGATTTCTTGTACATGACATAAGGATTTTCCTGGTAAAAGAAGATACATTCGTTTGGTTTATTATGTTATGTGTGTGTTTGAATAATTATGTGTGGTCATGATTCACTTTTGTTCATACCAGAATTGTAGTTACGATAAGAGTCCTATTGGCCATCGAGTCTGTGATATTTGTGGAAGAGTCTTTGTTGGTTTCTGTTAAGTTAAGTCCCATCTGGGAATTCCAGACACCAATCTGTAAAGGATAAAGTATCTAAATAACCACACTGATCTGTTGCCTGAGGTATGCTCAAATGATAAGGAATAATAATAAAACCAAAAAAGGGATAGAAACAGATAGTTGGAAAGAAATTAGAACAGAAGAGCAAACAGAGATGTGATTGTCATGGAAGGATTAAAACAAAAGGCATGAAGGGGATAAAGAACATTAAATAAATTTCATGAAGCTTGGAATGAAACACCCAGTACAGAAATGCTGAACATTTCTTCCACCAATACCTGAACCTTATTTTTATTAAAAGGGGAGACATCACAGGGAGCATCGGGTAGAGTAGTAAATAACAATATTCTTTAGTCTGCCGGGGCAGCTAAAGTACAGACCTTTTTCCACACTTTATTCAGGCGGTTGCCCGTCATTGACTTGCAAAAACAATAAAGAGAAAGCATTTTAATCAGAGCCCTGAGCTTAAATGTAATACAGAAATGAGTGAATTCTGGCTTTCAGGCAAACGTAGAACATAATTTCTCTGGTAGAAACTATGATGGAATTTTATTTTCAGCTTTCACTTCCAGCTGCATTAAAGTGATTTCAATTCCTTCATAGTGATGATAGCTTTACCAGCGAACAGCCTCCCTAATGACTTGTCAACATGCAGAGCAGCATTGACAATGTGATGAAAGGAACATCCGCAAACCTCTGAGCTTTAAATGAAAACTAGAACCGGTTGCATCGTTATGTTCACAATGTTCTTTATTTGGACACCAGCTGTCAAGATTTCTGCTTTTTTGGCGAATCAAGTGCAACTTTTCCAAATCTACTTTAACTAGGAACTGCCTTCTTAGTCTACACATAGTTCTCTGTTCAGGCCTGCTTAATGACATGTACAAGTCAGATAGTTCACCTTCTCCAAGCCATCCTCCTTTAGGCTGATGACATCTAAATCAAATTCTTTCCGCAGGCCGTCTGTCTTGTTTATAAGTATTTGTCCCGTCAAACCATTCCATTGTGCCTGTGGAAAAGACAGAACCAAAAACATAAACAACACTCTGTTTATTTCACAAATGAAAACAGAATCAAACACGAAGAGGCCTAAAAAATGCAACACATCCTAAAAAAAATTAATAACTTCTGAATGTTCTATAAAGCAACGAAAACTAGAAAAGACTAAATGCATTTTAATAGATATTTTTGTACAGCGGAAATATGAAATGTTTGAGTCTGTAACATTGATGTGAACGGAGCAGGCAGACAGTCTGAAGGGCAGTGGGTGGGCAGCGTAGCCAAGAGATACTTTAAATCAGTTGATAATTAAATAAGCTCAGATGAACAACAGCAAAGTAAAATATTTATTACAGAGGAAATGAGGGAAATGAGCTTCAGCTCTGTTCTACCCGGACAAAGGAAGCTCAGAGGACAGCTTCTGCATGTAAAAGTCGGGTTTCTACAAATATCTGTTGCAAATCTACAAATCTTGTTTTATTAACTCTGCATGTAAATTATAGTTTGTTTGAATTAATAGCACAGAGGCCAAATGTAAAACTTGTAACTGCTTCTGTAATACTTCTCAAAACTAGAACTTCTTAAGATTATTTGAATAAAATATTAAGTTACAATTTGACCTGAAAAGGAAATGCTGCAAATCATCATACAGAAACTCTTGGATTTGATCTGATTAATATACAAGGAAGCTGTTTTAGTATCATAGCACTGGGTATGTAATGCTAAAAAGTTGACAAATATGTATATAATTACTCAGTACTTTGAATAAAATACATAGAGAAAAAGGCACCAAAGTGCAAAGTGATGCGAAACAGCACTGAGGTTTGCATTTTGTGATATCAGTCAGGTTTTGAGGAAAAATAAGTCTTTTCAGTTGGGCAAGCCAAACAAATAAATGCTGAAATATGAATATCTACAACAAACAAAAACAAGATTAGCAAAGAATTTAATCTAACATTACCTGACCTGAAACCAAACAAAATGAAAATCACACGCAAAGATTCAAGGTTGAACCTGATCCCATAAAATGAAACATCATTGCCTAATTCGTTTTACTGCCAGTAGAACGTCGCCGGGTCTCATCGAAAGCAGCGGTTCTCTGATTAGTCCATTTCACACAGATTTATCGCTCACGCCTGTGAGACTTGCTTGACACCAAGGTCCAGATTTATTGTTGTCATTAATTCTTGTTTTCAGTCCTCGCCAATCAAAAAGGGTCTCAGTCTTGACCGTGTGTTTGAATCATTGCTGTTCATGCAAAGATGACACAGATTTTAACCAGATTTTAACACACCACCGAGAGACCACTGCTTTATGGAAAACAAAGTGTACACAATTTTCCTGAACTGAAAATTTTTTAATAAAACTATTTTTATGCTAAATATGTGACACAAATTCAATGTCTTGCTCAAGGGCACTGCAAAGGCGCAGTTAGTATATAGCTGCTCATAGGCAGCCAAAAGATTGTGTGTTTGTCAGATGTTTGCATTAACAGTATTAATATTCAAAGCTATTTGTTGTCAGTTAGTTACTGATGCTTATTTGCCTAAAAGATCATTGATTTGACAAGTATCAAACTAATCTTCATGAGCTTGGTGAGTTATTTGCTCGGGATCCAGCTCTGCAAAAATCAAGTCAGATTTGTTTGATGACAAAAACATATCGTCATCTGACATCTCAGAGTGAATTTTATATTATATACAATTAAATCAGGGAGACAGATTTAAAAAATATGTGAAAACCATTGCAAAATAAAGATATAAAAATCACTGTTTGTTAATTATAAATTATCATCCAGCTGTTTTCCAATTTTTCAGACTATTTTAATCCACCTTTTCATTTTGCAGCAATTCTTCAGTCTTTTATCTCGCCCTGCTAAAACACTTGCACCTCCTGTATGTAATCAGATTCTTCAGTTTATACACATATCAGCAGGACTATTTAAAAACTACTGTAGTAAATTCCTATAAATGTGTTAGAATGGCACCTGTCAAGAAGCAGAACAGTTTAGTCAGGAGATGTCATGTCAGGAGATCAGAAAGCAGATGTGTAGGATCTAAGCAGTGGCTGTGGGATCCTGTGGAAACTTTCATGTAATACATGTGGATGCTACTGCTGATAGTTCTCATCTATTTATTCTTTTAATTTTCACACAAAGAATAAAAGCTATAGAATTATTTTTTAGATTTTTTTTCATTCACTCTTACTAATATGAGTCAACTGATAATATAGTAATAATAGTTAAATGGTCACTTGAAACCCTGATGTAATAAGCAATTACTTTAGGTGTTACATTCCCACACTAAGTGGACTTCCACAACTGAGCACCTGGAGGAGGTGATGATAAAACAAGGCAGATCTATGAAGGCCCCACATCATAATTTCTGAAAGGATTTGCTGGAGCAAATTGCTACCTGATACACAACAGGATCAGAAAACTCCGGTTTGAACTGGAAGGTCAGAACTGACACAGCAGTAAGTCGGTGGTTTTAAGGTGACTGATGCGTGCCTGCCATATTTCATCAGCACTGTCCTGACTGTCTTTTCTGCTCTTATTGAATGTTGACACTTAACTAGTAACTGAGGAAACATGTTATTAGAAAATTATGTTTTCAATGATTGATGGGGAAGAAAATCATTTAAAACTAGTGTGTTTACTTAATATACCACTAAGAAGCCTCATTACAGATAACATCTGCAGTCTGTACAGATAAAAATTAAACTGTTTACACCATTGTCTTGTGGGATCTTTGGTTTTGGAGCATCTGTCAATATTTTGTTCCCATTTGCAACTGAGAAGCAACATCTAATTAGACACTGCAATAAAAGAAGAAAACCTATTAAATCTAATCGCATACTTCTTAGCAGAGATGAGAAAATTTGTTTCTACAATTAAACTGGGACAATTAACACAGAACAGAGAGGATGTTTGTTGGCACTGTTTGTGTCATCACCTTTTTATTTCTTGCAGGATTCTTTTTTTAATCTATTTTAAATGATGGAAGTATTATACTTCAGGATAAGTACCCTTCATTGTGACGCAAATGAATCCATCTTCTGAAATGGATGCTCCAAAACTATTATTTCTGTTCTTGCAGTGATAAAGAGGAAGCAGGCAAAAACAAATGGATGGATGGATAGATGGATGGATGGATGGATGGGCGGATGGATGGATGGATGGATGGATGGATGGACGGATGTATGCTAGGTTTCATACATTCAGAATGTAACTCACGTCTTTGAGCATGTTCATGAAGCGTGATCCGAAGCGCCAGGGTTTGTGTCGGTGGCACTGAAGGGAGCTGACGGTGATCTGGGAGGTGCGTTGTGAGGCAGCAGCCACCATGTAAACGGCATCATACATCAGAGCTGCTTCAGTCTATAAGAGAGGCACAGCTATCTAATTACAGGAATCATATCAACATCAGGACTAGTCATGTATGTTCAGGACCATGTGGATCCTCAAGTCTGACCAAATGCACAGCTCAGGTTTTGCAAATCCACACAACCCAACACACAGTTAACAACTATTTGGTGTTTAGAAGACCCTTCGTGGATTGTTGTATCCCAAAACTTATCATTATCAAAATAAAGGTTTGAAGGACTAAAGGTTTCACATGCAGTCTACATTGTAAAGCCAAGAGACAAATATATATAAAAACACCAGGGGGTTTCAACTCTGGTCCTTGAGGGCTACCACCCTGCAGTTTTTATTGTTTCCCTGGTATAACACATCTGGCCCAAATGAATGGCTCATTAACAAGCAGGTGCACAAACTGCTGCAGAACCTTTTCATTTGAATCCCATGTGTTGGAGCAGGGAGACACTAAAACCTGCAGGGTGGTAGCCCTCGAGGAGCGGAGCTGGTGACCCCTTTAATTTCCAAAGCAGACCTTAAAGTGGTGAAATTAGACTCACTGTCATCATCCCCTCCATCATTCCAGTCTCAACCTTGGAGGGAGCTTGCAGTCGTTCCATGGCCCACCTCTCCAACACTGAGGCCACTTTAGGATTGTCCACATTGAGCAGCCTAAACCCTGTCATGTTGACCCCACTGTAGCGGTATGGCTCCAGGTCAAGGGCAAACAAGTCCTGTTCAAATCAACCACAAGATTATCAGTGAAAAAATAAAGAATTTCTGTTCATCAGATCTCAATGTAGACCTGAGTTCACCAGAAAGGGATGCTTTGTTATACAGTGGAACGAGACAATGTCCTACCACGCAACCATGTCAACAGCACAGAAAACATCCAACAGTTTTACTAAAATACAAACCACAGATGTCTACATAATATTTGCTAAACATAATCTCCAGGTGAACACGGGCATAAACATGCGCTGGATAAAGTTTAAACTTTAACCCTTTATCAGGCAAGTGACTATTTTGATCATAAAACAGCATAAAACAGCATTTTCAGCATAAAACAAATTTTTAAAAAAACATAACAGGAGGTCTTGGTACATCCCAGAAGGACAATTTTTGGTTAAAATTTAAAATTTCAAGGTATTTATTGAGTTCCCTATAAAGGGTTAATTGTGGCAATGAAAAATGTGTAATTAAGGAGCAAATTACCTACATATATTTTTCCATCACTTTTTCAACGAGAATTTATCCTTAATAAAATGCTTTTTTTGTCATTCTTGAGAACAGTGATGATTTTCTTACCAGCGTTGTGAAGAAGTAATGATAGTATTCAGTCATCATTCCCATGGACAAGATCTAAACAGAAAGAAAATGATTAACTCAGAGTTTTCACCTCAACTGTGCTTTAGGGTTTTGCTTCAGCCAAACTAATTAATCCTCTCATCCACTAAGACCAACCGACTGCATCTTAAACCCCATCCTTTTCTGAATAAGCTCAAACTGGATTATTTGTATGTTGTGCATTAACGAGAATGAAATTAAAAACATGTCACATTTTGCTCGTGTTAGCGCTGCGTCTCCAGTGAATCTTCAGCGCAGTGTGCGGTTAGAAATGTGTATGTATGGCTCAGAAATAGGCTCTGCCTGGATTTGGAGATGAACATAGGATTTCTAAAGGGGATAGAATTTGACTAATCTTGCTTGTAGTGAATATTAAACCAAAGGCAATGCAGACAGCTAAAATAACACACATCACCGAGACTGTTCCACACTGAATCGTCCAAATTGGGATTTCTGGCAGACCCCATATCTCAGGTGGGAAATTGTAAATGAATTCTGAAGTTGAAAGGCACAGAATGTGCCGAATGTAGCCGCAAGCTGACTGTTTGCATTATTCACCTGTTTGAGAACATCAGCTGATGTTTGGTAAGAGCAGTCAAAGATGACGTAGAACTCTTTCCCTTTCTTCATCTCTTTCAGAAGAGGACGGGCGTCTTTGCTTCCTGACGGAAGCTGACGGATCTTGATTTTAATGCTGTATCTTGATGGAGCTTTGATCAACTCTTGTAAACGGATCAGTCCTTAAATTTAAACAGCACAAGGATATTATTATAATGACTTGTTTAAACTTGTTTATCCCAACAGCTAGAAGGCGAGAGGCCAACAGTCCATCCCAGAGCCAGCAAGGAGACCAACAACCACTCACATTCGCTCCTAGAAAGAATTTAGAAACATCATTTAACCTAAATTACCTAACACGCATGACTTCGGCTGGTGGGAGAAAGTCGGAGTACCCACAGAAAACCCACACATACATGAGAAAAAGGCCCCCTCTTCAACCCCCCTCCCCGTTATAGTCCAGAGCTGAATGACTTGTTAATCAGGTGAAGTAAAAGCTTTGTTTTTCTGGTTATTTGCATAGTTAGACAATTTACCAACTTATAGTTACAGTATTTAGTTTGTAAGTCATTACATAGTTGTAATTTGTGAAATTATATATAAATAATACCAGTATGTAATAATACTACCACCAGCAGCCCCAGTCCTGTGACACACAGGCTACACTAGACACATGTATACAGTCTATGATTGACTTGGATGAATGAGAATCTTCACAGACTGGATCAGTAAACTTAGTATGGAAGCAGAGAACCGTCATGCTCACAAATGTCTTTATTTAGACTAGTTCTAGTTTTAGTTATATTTCCAGTTCTAGTTCTATTTCTAGTTCTAGTTCTAGTTCTAGTTCTAGTTCTAATTAGTTAGTTAGTTAGGTTGCAAAACTGCATTGGTTGGGTTGCTTGACTCAACTCATTGAAATTTATGTGGTTCAAGTCCACAATTGACTATTGGTAAGGGGTGAACAACCAGAGAATAAAACACTGGTAGGCCTAGCAAATAACTGAAAAACATGGTACATTTCCCACACATGTTTTAATTAAAACCAGTATTGACTCACCAGTAGCGTCCTCATACACCACAGTGACTGCTTTCCACTTATAGAACTGCACGATGTCCAGCACTGCTCTGCTTATTGAGGCATATTCCGGATGGAGGTTGATGTAGAAACTGTCTTTGTTGTCCACCGAAGGGTGTTTCCAGCGTGTCTGAATGTGAGGGACTTCCAGGGCGTTACAGATAGACTGGACGGCACTGACTGATGAGCTGTGGGAGGGACCAAAGACAGCTCCGACTCCCAGTCCCAACTGGTCACAGGCTGGAATAATGCAAACAGTCCATCTGTTTTATTCATGTTTAAAAGGTTTACAGGAAAATATGCATCTTTATTTACCTCTTCTTGAGGCCTCAAAACTGTCAAATAAATTTATTCTCTGGATGTCGTAGGTCAGCGTGGTGTTTGGCATCAAGGTCCGGTTCCTATTTATGTTGGTTACAGCAAATTTAAAGGCCAGTTCTTCAACACTAATGGGTTCATTTTCAAGTGTCTCAAAGATGCCCCCTGCAAGAGGAAATAACCATCACACAAGGAGAAAAGCAGACAAATGAATGATTAATGGTTATTTTCACCAGCAGCTACATTCACATGTAGTGCAGTTGGTTTGTTTTTGGGGTTTTTTTTTTTCCTCCAAAGTTGGAAGATTATCATAATTTAATTCTCACAGTTGCGTAACGTGGCCCAATTTCCAGTGTACTTTGCAACAAACCAAGAGACTTGGTTGAAATGACAGGATTTAGTTTCATTCAGCAAAAAGTTTGACTTTTTTTTGTAGATTTGAGCTTATTTACATGACCTGAATTTCCCCAAGGTGAGAAAACAGCTTTCAAAAGTGTGGAAAAGTTTGGTTCAGAGCAAAAAAAATATCTATTTCATTACAAGCTAGCTAAAACACATGAGGTAAACATATCCAGGAATATATTATCATTACATGTATTAAAGGATTCCTTTACTTCAATTCTTTTTTAATCACCTTTTAATATATAAATCTTATTGTGCAGCAGTTTGTGAGAAATAAATACCTTGACGTGAAATTTTTCTGACTTTCCTGTGAATGCTCAGAGAAAACGTGGCGGTTTCACAACATCTTGTGCTAACTTTTGTGATTTCAAGTACTGAGATGCTTGTCATCTTCAAAGAATATTTGTAATGTTATATGTATGAGTAATTCTGTCTTACTCGAGCACTGCATCAAGTGTAAGATACAATGTGTGGAAATCAAAGCAGCAGGGCAACACAGAAAAACAACAAAGCAACCACAAAACAAACCTCTGAGGTCTAACTCGTAGGAGATCTCCTTCACTGAGTACTGAATGTGCAGATGCTAAATGCTGCTATATCAGATTAACAACAGGCAACAGAAACTTTTCTAATTCACTGCATGAATGTTCTTTGTTTCTTTTTCGTTTTTTCTTTGCATTTAGTTCAACAGCTTTATAACTGGCCTGACATTTTTTTCATTTGTCACAGCTTTTCAGAAACTTCCTACAGATTTTTCATTGCCAAAGATGACAACTTCATATACACAGTTTTATCAAGCATTTTAGACTGTTATTTTACAGGGACAGATCCCACAGAAAATCTTCACATTTGTCAGGCAGAGAGCATAGAGACTGGCTGCGAAATAAGTTCTTAAGGTTAATCAATTTAAATCTATTTTTTAAATAAAATAAAATAAAATAAAATAAGACACAATTAAATTCAATTCAATTCAATTCAATTCAATTCAATGTTGCAAAGTTTTAGAGAGTAATTACTTGCTCTAATGTGATGAACTAACATCTCAGCTTTATTCAAGTCTTACACAGTGTGAAAAATCAAGTGCTGTACCTGTAAACTAGCTTGTGACTCAATTTGTTCACATCAGTAAATCAAAACTTTATCGACGTAGTACTTTTCTTTCAATTAATTACAGCACAAAGTGGTTCACAAATTAAAGATAGTAGAATTAAAGTTAGCATTCAAACATACCAATGCACATGCATACACACCCAAATACACACATATTAGATACAATACCAGTCAAAAGCTTGTACACACCTCTGCTCAATTTTAATGGAAAAGCACATCAAACCTTCATCCAGCTCTCTACGTATTTAAAAGCAGTGAGACAATGAAGTAACTGTTACCTAACTCACTTTACAGTGAGGATGTTTTTGCACTAAAAACCAATATTTAAGCGTTTTGGTCCTTTTGGAGTGATAACGTTGTATTCTGTGCACATCTATTCCTGCCCTTTTGCAGGCTCCTGCAATGTAGTAAGAATGATTTAGAACTCATCACTTTTAATTATATAGAGATCATTAAAAAAGGACCATCTAGGCACCTGAAAGAATAAGATTTACTTTACTTTACTTTACTTTACTTTACTTTACTTTACTTTACTTTACTTTACTTTACTTTACTTTACTTTACTTTGAGGGAATGAGATTAATGCACATGGTTTTAATCAAACATGTAACACTGAGTTTGTGCGCCATCACAACCACATCTGACTCCACAATTATCTATGAGATAAACACTGGCGGATGCTTTCCAGCAGAGGGGAGACCACCACTTCCAGCTGAGATGAGACCACCACTTCCAGCTGAGGTGAGACCACCACTTCCAGCTGAGATGAGACCACCACTTCCAGCTGAGGGGAGACCACCACTTCCAGCTGAGATGAGACCACCACTTCCAGCTGAGATGAGACCACCACTTCCAGCTGAGGCGAGACCACCACTTCCAGCTGAGGCGAGACCACCACTTCCAGCTGAGATGAGACCACCACTTCCAGCTGAGGCGAGACCACCACTTCCAGCTGAGATGAGACCACCCCTTCCAGCCGAAGCGAGACCACCACTTCCAGCTGAGATGAGACCACCCCTTCCAGCCGAAGCGAGACCACCACTTCCAGCTGAGATGAGACCACCCCTTCCAGCCGAAGCGAGACCACCACTTCCAGCTGAGGTGAGACCACCCCCTTCCAGCTGAGATGAGACCACCACTTCCAGCTGAGATGAGACCACCCCTTCCAGCCGAAGCGAGACCACCACTTCCAGCTGAGGTGAGACCACCCCCTTCCAGCTGAGGCGAGACCACCACTTCCAGCTGAGGCGAGACCACCACTTCCAGCTGAGGCGAGACCACCACTTCCAGCTGAGATGAGACCACCACTTCCAGCTGAGGCGAGACCACCACTTCCAGCTGAGATGAGACCACCACTTCCAGCTGAGGCGAGACCACCACTTCCAGCTGAGATGAGACCACCACTTCCAGCTGAGATGAGACCACCACTTCCAGCTGAGGCGAGACCACCACTTCCAGCTGAGGCGAGACCACCACTTCCAGCCGAAGTGAGACCACCACTTCCAGCTGAGATGAGACCACCCCTTCCAGCCGAAGGGAGACCACCACTTCCAGCTGAGATGAGACCACCACTTCCAGCTGAGGCGAGACCACCACTTCCAGCTGAGGCGAGACCACCACTTCCAGCCGAAGTGAGACCACCACTTCCAGCTGAGATGAGACCACCCCTTCCAGCCGAAGCGAGACCACCACTTCCAGCTTTTCATTGTGAGATATATATTTTCCATTCATCGTCCTCAGAGCTACGATAGTGTGCACCAGGCCTGCAGAAAGGAGGGGGTCGTTTCAGACTTGCTGAACGCCATCCAAATCTTAATCCAGCCTGCTGCCCCAGAAAGATTGCTGGTCTGCCACAGCTGGCAATATGGACATATATAACCCCTGCCTGGCATGAGTCCTGCATCCAATCTTTCACATAAAGCACATAAAAAAAACATTAGGATTAAGGCTAGAAAAATGCTGGATTGTCTCTGGATTGTCACCACCTGTGCATAGAGACGGCCCCGACTTCTCAGTTAGCCTGACAAATATAACTCATTTAAAACATCTGTGACTTCAAAGATAGGATTTTCTTTTGTGCTGATACGGTCAAGGTTAAATGTTGATTTGCAACTTCCCATCTCCAAGCGTAGACAGATCTACCTTTATCTGCTCAGCACATGTCATCTCCAAGTCACTCGCCACTTTCACATGAACAAAAACAAAGGAAGACAGCCTTTTAAAAGCTCTGACATTTTCAAAATTGTTCATAAATGATTATATTGACCACAAATAGAAATCATAAACATGACATTTAAATGTTGCAAGAGTTTGCAAATGACCTTACTGCAACGCTGATGCTACTGATGGCAATAGGTCACTGCATTTTCTAACAGCCTTTGAAGAATTGCCTGTGAAATTGTAATTGATTTGAAAGCGAGGTCCTTTAAAAAGCTCCCCTTGAGACCTTGATTGTGAATGACCTTTTTCTTTAGTGTAGCATAGCCTCACACCCCAAACTGAGAGAGCCTTGTCTGGACTGCCTGGTCAATAAAAGCATGCTTGAAAGTGCCAATCCTAATTATGGTGCCGAGCCTCAGTGAGCGGCTACTGGGGTCTGTTGAAGTCCTTCCTTCTGTCCACTCAAATATTAAATTCTTTGAAGAAGCATGATAACTGGCTTCTCTGACTTTAACTCTGATGAAGACATATATATCGTCTTACAGGATGTTTTGATATGAAATGGGAAATAAGTCGGTTTCAGATCATCTGATCCAATTTGTTTTGCTTTTGAGTGTCAGTGCTGCTGCTCCAGAAACAAAACAATCCAAGTTGCAACAACACACCATTTCTAATTAGACATGTTGCTTTTTCATACAATACTTGAGGAAGACTTTGAAAACAGATTACACTGCATGTCCAAGAGGCAAAAATTTCCCCTTACTTTTTAAAATGTCAAATTATATTCATTGTTGTGGACCTCTAAACAAATGCCCTTTAATCCATACAAAACCGTATCTGTATATTTATAAAATAGCGTTAATTAATTTTAAAAGATTAAAAAAAACAACAATATACTTTAAAGAGCTTGTCTATTTTAAATGCTCTGCTACAGCACGACTCCTATTGTCAGCTTAAGATTTACTATATAGTTTAGTGTCATTTGCTTCGTCTTTAGGCTCGATATAAGAACACTGAGAAGAAAAACTCATTATTTCTCCCTTGGTTTCCACTTGAAATAAGCTCTGGAAATTGTGTGTAAAGTGTAATGAGTTTCTTGATTTCCTGAGAGCAGATGGGAGGACTGAGAAGGACAGCTGAACATCCTGACTATGAAGAGCATTGGGCCAAGAAATCACAACTGGAAAATATCCCTACTGTTTAAAAAATCCAATCTCTTTAAAACAACAAACAATTCAAAGACTCCCAAGATGGCTGTACTCATTATCAGTATGCAGCTGATCCATCAGCTGACTTTTCGGCAGAGAATTTGCTCTGCTGTGGTCACTGTTATTATTATTCCTCTTGACCTCAATGAACCATCCAGATGCATGGCATAAAGCAGCAGCATCCTATATGTGAAGAACTGGTTCAAATGATATTACACATACATGTGGCTGAAAACTCAGGCAGCCCTTTTCAATGGGAAATCCTTTATATCACCAGAAAAATAATTAAGCTTGTCTCTGCCCGCGGCTCCAGCAGCTGTAGTCCAGCAAGAACGAGTAAACATTATCTACAGTTGCATGTGACGATTGCTTCTGCCTTCTGAAGAGAATTCTTTGCTTTGTGCAAACAATTTTTCACATTTTCTACAATTTGTGGGAAATCATCTTTTTCTTTGTAGCTCAGAGCAGTGCAGCTCTTCTCATTGTTCAGCACCCAAACATCGGTGCATAAAAAAAGCTTTCATGCTATAACTCTGTTATTACTCTGTTACAAGCCAAACATGAGATAGAGTAAATAACATGGCATCATGTTTCGATATCATTGTTGTTTTGTCATGATCTATTAAGGAGACATGCAGGATAGGAAGCTGTAATGAGCCATGACTCAGTTTAGGAGGAACTCCCCATGACATGGCTGAATTTTGGCAGATTTTTTTTTTAGAAATCATGTTGTAGAAGACATACTGGGAGTTATTCATCATGTGTATGTCCCTGTATCATTTCAGTGTTGAGATCATTTTGTGTTTGATGTAGGAGCCATTTCCAATCCCAGAGCAGAGCAATACATATCTCACTGCGCTTACAGATTACGCATCAACTCCCTCTGCAGACTACGAGCAAGAAAATACACAACGACAGAAAAAGGTCAGAGCTGCCAAGGATGATTTATGCTTTTGTCATTTTAAGTTGAATCTATTCAGATTCAGTTAAAGTTTAATAAACTAAAGCTGAAATTGCTTGCTTTTTATTAGAGCAACCTTATTAAAAATTTGTAAATGCAAACAAATGCGAGTCCTTAAAACGAACGTTTCATATTCTGTCAATGCTTGTTTATAAATGCCACACTTCCTCCGCAAGCAAAACTTCTTTCATCTTCACAGAGCTTTCCATCTTGTATCACTCTACCGTAATTAACATGATTGAGAAAAAGCTAATGGGAATTCTTGCTACAGTTATCGTTAATTAATTACTAATATAATTTTCAGGATCACTGAGTTTGCACGGCCACAGTACAGAGGGATGATGCGCTGCAGCCGGTCACTAAAACCAAACAACATTCTCCTGCTGAAGGCAAATGTGGAGAAAAAATCTTTAACCTGTGCTTTTTATAAACTTAAGTTCCTTTATTCATCGCAGGAAGACCACGGTTTAGTCCAAGGCAAGGACAGGTTTTCATACTCCACAAGCTGAATGGTTATGAAGCGGATCTTGAGATCGTGGTTTTAATGCATTTTCATCATTTTTATTTCTCAAAATGATCACATGAAGGGCAGCCTTTTAAAGCAGAGGAACACAATGACGTAGTGTTCTTTCTTTTCTCTCCCCATCCTGGGCCAGAACCCAATTAAACCCCCCACCCACACCCCAGCAACACCACTCCAACCTGGGCCCATGCCAGACTGTGAATGAATGAGAAGGTCCTGAACAGTCTACTATGCTCGTTTGATGTGGAGCACTGAGGTTTCTCTGTTTACACAATAAATGCTTGCAACCCAGCACCAAAATATTAAAAGTGACTTAAAAGTCAGCTGGTTCACAAAACCATTTCAGGCCAAACCAGTTAATAAAAACATTGGTTGCTTCCATTTAATTATCCATAACCATGAGGAAAAGTTGCACATTTTTCATCACGTGGCTCAAAATAATGGTCAAATAGTTTCCAACTAAATATACCATCAGATATAGGAACCACAGAGAGAAAAGGGACTTTAACAAAGTGGAAAATACAGCAGAGGCAGCAAGCTGTTGCCTCTGTGCTCTCCCCAGTGATGAGATTTGATCGCTGCCTAAGTACCATATTTGGGGAAGAGACTTTCTGCATAAAGAAGATTAGTGTTAGTTGTTTAAGGCTTGGGGGAGAAGATTTACCATTATTACCAACCCAAGTAGAAGGGGTGAAAGCTAGTCACAATCTGATACCAGCACTTGCCAAGACAGAGAAATGTTAATTGAGCCAAACCGCACACCATATGGAAGAGATTATGATGTGTATGAGGGGGGGTCATAGATAGAATGACAAAGATTAGGTGACATTTGAGAGCGATAGATGATTGAAAGGGATTAACAATATAGCGCTCAGATGTAATCTGCTGAGAGAAGAAGGTGGCACTGGCCTATTAGCCTTCAATGTTATGTAACGTCACATTTGTAAAAGATATTTAAAACTTTAGAAGTAAATAAGAACTACAGATATGCCGTGGGCATTAAGCATAAGCACAGAGTCCTCAGGTCTACATTTAAAGTAGCCATTTTTGTGATGCAATCTTCTCACCCATGGGAGGAACACATAACGAATAGGAGAGGAACAAAGAGCTGTAGAACATTAATTCACTTGCAACCACTGGCTCATTGTTACAAAATTACATCAGAGATCAAAGGGGGATAGTTGGAGCAAGAGCTGTGTAATTTACACTTGCATATGTTAGAGGCCGTCAACGATCCTTAATTCTAAAAGTCTTGATTATGTCAGAGCCAAAAGGAAGCCAAAAATCACCAGGTTTTACAGAAATTATTCATTATTTAACAATATATACATGTAGGGTTTCTGCTAAGGAAGGAAGGAATAGAAGGACATGAGATGGAGACTCAGATACTGGCTGACCAAAGTAGATTATTAAAAGTTTGAATGTAATAATAGAAATAAGAAAAACTGGTATCTGGACAAAGATAATTGAGTCAATCTCCATAAAACAATAGCAGAGTTTAATAATGAGAAATATTATGTACAATTCCTTACTGCATGTTACACCAAACAGATGTAATTTCAAGCAGCATCTAAATCTTGTGGCAACACCGTTAAAAATATGTAACATATCACCTGATACACCATGTACCTTGTGTCTACTGAGTTACATGTTTGTTGACTCTTTATAGCAACTGTAAGGACATTTGACAGCAAATACCGATAGTTACACTGTTTATAACAACTAAGTTGTATTTATGAATAGTTATCTGTGCCTGCTTTTAAATACAAAAATGTTATGTTGATTCCACAAAGTCATTTACTTTTCGCTTATTTAAATTGAAAGTCAGGGCATTTTTAGTCTCATTGTGACATAAGATCACATAGTGAGCTGCTAAAATGATACAGAAATGACAGGTTCTGTCAAAACAAATAAATAAATAAAAGTCTGGGTTCTTACCTATTCTCAGGACTTGCTGTGAAGTGAGCCAAAACTCTGCCATGAAGTACAGCAGTGAAAATAACAGTCCCTTCCTTTTCACCATGGTCGTTCCTCCTGAGTCGAATTCAACATTGACATCAATATTTTTTTTTGCTCTCGCCCTCAATAATTCATGCTGATAACTTGCCAGTCCTTGTTTCTGTTGAGAAAACAAACTGGCATGCCAACCACATCCGTGCTTCACACATTGTGTTGAAAAACAAAACAAAAAAACAAAAACAAGCAGTCCACTTGCTGTTGCCACTGATCAAAAGGCATCCAGTTTTTCCATTCTAAGATCCTTTGTGTGCTATTAATGTTTTGTTACCCATATTCAGTCTCCAGACATCCTTCTTCATATTTTCCCGGTGGATACTTAAATTGTAGGTTGCAATTGAGGAGGACCGTGCGCTGTGCCACTTCTGTCAAGTCTGCAATAACAAGTAACTTCCTCTGGCAACAGCTGTCAGAATAAAAGTTGAATTACAATCCAGGAGGCAACAACATAGACAAAAACAAGCGTGTTTAGGGATGATAATTGTATTTCGTGCTTTAACTGTATGTTTTTGTTAACTTGTTTTTTGTTTGTTGCATAAATGACACACACACTACCCATACAAATGTGTTAACCTTTTGTTTGGCTGCTCACATTTAAACATAAAGTCAGTTTCCATATCCAACGAGGTTGTATTTGTCCCATAACCCTAAAGACAAAGTCCTGTAAGAATATAAACTATTAAATCATGGATGTCTAAAGTGGATAATCGAGGGTGGTTGTCCTGAGTGTTTTGCATTGTGTCCTGCGTTAACACACCAGACTCAAATTAAATTGATTCAACACAGGATTGAATTTCTGCTTAAAGACTTATTCATTTGAGTCAAGTATCAGGGCAGGTCTTTTTGTGTGGAAAAGGTGGTTATAGTTGCTGCTATAGTTGCTGCTGCTTTCTTATTCCTCACTTGATGGGGTTTCCTCTCCTTTATCAGTGTATTTTCTCTCTATATGAAAATACAGGGAAATTACGGGAAAGTAAAAATACAGGAAACGGGGGAAAATATGGTAGTTTCCTGACCAAAACGAGATACTTGACAGCCATGAGCTGGACATCCCTGGTTTAAATTCTGCTTCCTCAAGTTACTATAAAGTAAATGCTTTTATTTTGAAACCAGCCTTGCTCGTTTCCGGTGCTGCCAGCTGTACTGTTGTCTGGCTTAACGCAGTTGAACAAGCTCTCCGTACAAACGCTCAATTGAGGGCAAAGCCAAGCTGTTGATCCGCAAAAATGGATACGTCCTGAAGATTAACTTCAAATCTGGCAACATTCGACCTCTACAACGTCTTTGCTTTGGTACACCGAGGAATGATTAAATCTTTGCTCCAGTGCTGATGGAAACGCAGATTAAGTCTACAAACTGGTGCTCCCTTGAAGATTAACGATCTCAGCCAGTTTTTCTAACAGTAGCTACTGTAGTGAAATAAAACGTGTTCCTGTAACATTAACCCAAATTTACTTCATTCCTTCAAACAGAGCAGATTAGGGCGGAAGTTAGAAGTTGTCTCTGCTGTTCAGCTGCACCAGTGGGCAACTGGCTATGATGGTCCAAAACCATCACTGTCTTGATGGATTTCTTGGGATTAGTGTAATCTTACTGTTTGATTCTCCAGAGGTTTTGTTCAAGTAGAGGCTGGTATAGAAAGATTTTAACATACATTTATATGGCGTCTAAAGTGGAACAATAATCTTATGTTTCCTGAGCTGATCAATCTGAAATTCCAGACTGAAGAATCTTCTGCCACAAAACTACGTTTGGGCCTTTTTTGCTTTTTATATCTGTCCTGTGTAGTACCTGTTGTGCAGCACTCCGATCAACCATGTGGTGTTTTTTAAAGTAAAAATGTTCTTGAAAAAAGTCCATGATTTGCACTTTTAAAAAAAAAGAGGTAAATAATGTTTAAATGTTTTCCATTTATTCCTCTAATTAATTTGAAATATACATTTTTCATACTAATCTGTCTCTGATTTTTTTTTTTATGAATAAAAAGAAAGAACACCCGTGGAAAGAGACTTTATTTGTCCGTTTTGATTTGACATCTACATTATGTAGGTAGTGGAGGTTGTGTTCAGGTGTGAGGACCCTCCTCCTGTTCTCTGATGTCATCTAGTGGTGAAAAGTGTGATTGAGGAACTGCTTCAGACGTCCATGGTGACTATTTTCAGGTTTGTCCTACCAGTATGTTCCTGCATTTGTAAATAATTAATTACTTTACTAAATATATAATGTGTTCATGCTGAAACACAACTAGAATAAAAAAAAATGACTTAATTTCCATTTCAGTTATATCATGACACAAAACTAGTCTCCTAAACAAAGCTTGGAGAAAATATCCTTTTTTAACTTATTTATTTTTCAACCTTATTTCAGATACCTTATCATAAAAAAACTGACGCCACTCAGGAAAAAGATGTTTGTTGAGCCTCTTTATCCTACAAAATACAGAAAACTACCAATAAAGCAACTGTAACTCCAAAGTTCCTTGACATGATCATTGTTAATACAGATAATATGAAATAACATACAGTAAAATAGAATATAGATTTAATAGTAATAATATACATGATCAAAGTTACTCCAATGAAATGACTATAATAATAGTGCCAAGTTATCTACATACCAACACAATAACCTGAAGAAAATGTGGCAATGAACTGAAAACATGCTCATAAAGACAATAAATATGAGTCTATGGTGTATCAAGACATACAGTCCTCTTACTGTTTTTTTTTTTATTTTTATTCCAGAGTAACCCCATTCCAACTCTTCATGACAACAAGGTGAACTCAACCTTGTTTATACAACAGCTGTTATGTTTAACCTGATCACATTACACATCATGCAGTAACACTTTACTGCACACAAAATTAGCTTCCTTACTTGCTTCGGGGGTTAATCAGGAAATAATGGGTAATTAACCAGTACTTACTGGTGACCACAAAGACCAGGCTTATTAAGGAACGACTGGTCTTCATGGTCACCAGTAAGTAATTGTTAAGTATAGTCTGGGATTCGTTCCTTATTGGTTTCCCTGATAACTAACCAGTAGTTAGTTATCAAACCTGCTCTTTTTTTGTACTGGTTTATGACCCTTTAGCATTCCCTAGTAACAAAGCTAATTTTGTGTATTGTAAAGTGTTACCAGTTGAACAAACTTGTTTAACAATATAAATAACAACACATCAGAAATAATGATTTAATATTCACAATCAGCTTAAGGTGACACAGCGATGGACTAGCGATCTGTCCAGGGTGTACTCTACCTCCCAATGATTGCTGGGATAGGCTCCTGCTTACCTGCAACCCTTAACTGGACTAAGTGGTCAAGAAACTGGAATGATGGAGCTTAAGGTGAAAAAAAAACAGCATAGTGCTTTGTATTTGCAACGCATGTTTTTCTGCAAAAACTCACGTTTTTTTTCTAGATGTACATCCCAGTGCTGCTTCCACTATGAGTCTCTGGATGAATCCTTGACTGTTGATATGTGATGAACACAGGACCTTGTGGAACTGGATGAAAGCTGGACTGGTAGGATCCAGTGGTGTTGCCAATATAAGATGCTGAATACGGAGTGGTATTTTTGCTTAGGAACAGGGAGTTTCCTGGAAGGCTGCTATCATGGAAGGAACTTTGCATCGAGGAACGGGGAGCCAGACTACCTTGATGGTATGAGGAGGCATTTTCAGGATAACCAGAGTTATAAATGACAGAAGGGTGGATCACAGGTGCATTAGCTGTCATCAGCTGAGGAGCATTTTGTAGTGGCATGGCAGCTTGTTGCAGAACCGAACCATTGTACTGAAGGGAATTCTGATGTGCAGAAGATGAGAGGCTGGAAACACTTGCCATGGGATGATACCTCGTCAGAGTTGGTCTTGCTGCCTTGTAGCTGAGTGGGCTAACAGGGTGGTATGCATCAAATGAGCCTGTATCTGGGGGCATACGGCGGCAGACAAACAACAAAGCTGAGGCAAAAAGGAGAGCACCAGTAACCCAACCGATGTACAGCGCCTCCCCGAGCTCCCTCCTTTGGGCATCAATAAGCAAAGGATTATAAAAATCCCTAATGATGACATGACCTGTCCATGAAACAGGGATGAAGACACATATGCACGCCAAGAACTGCATAGCACCTGCTGTCATGAGGATGATGGTTTTGGCCCATCTGTTACCACTGAAACAGGAGGTGCATTTCATTCCTCCAAGAGCCACCAAGAGCCCCAGTCCTGACAAGGCCACCGAACAGCACATGAGACCCCTGGAAGCCTGCAGCTCTGGGGGCAGATACAACAGGGAGTCATAGACTTTACATTGCATCCTGATGTTTGCTTGTCTGTAGCAGTTCATCCATAAGCCTTCCCAGCGGGTCTCCATCACGATGATGTTCTCCTCGATAAAGGCTGTTACCTTCCACATGGGCAACCCGGTGGTGGTTGCTGCCCCGATCAGCCCGACCAGGCCAACACACACCGCAGCTATCTCAGAAACACCTTGTATCATGGTTCAGTGTCCACGAGTCCTGCAGATGGATGTAAATTCAGAAAATGTGATTTCCAGGAGAGTTCTGAAACTTAACAAATGAGAACAGACAGAAAACTTACGATTGCATCAGAAATGTGTCCAATGCAGCAAGGAGCTCGTCTGACAGAGTTTGTGTGCTGGAGGAGGCAGTTTGTTATGGGAAAGATGCTTTGCGGTCACCTGACTGGCTCATAGACATGCAGGTATTTGTGCTTATTTTGTGTTTATGGTTTTTCAGACAATGCTGGTGTCTCAGTTTAGCTTAGCTTTTCCAGCACTGAAGACACAAAACAGGCAACGCCAGAAAGTAAATAAATAAAAAAAATTCAGTCTCAGAAAGCTTTGCAAAATTTGCCATTTTATAATTTTCTTTATTAATTTCCTGTATAAAGATGCAAACATGAACATGAAGTGTGTGCAGCTGCTGTAATTCTTCTGCTGTCCACAGGGGGGCAGAGATTAGCTGTAAAGTGATGAAATGACCTGCGATGGACTGGCGAGCTGTCCAGGGTGTACCCTGCCTGTCGCCCTAAACCAGCTGGGATAGGCTCCTGCTTCCCCGCGACCCTGAATTGGATTAAGCGGTTTAGAAAATGGATGGATGATGGATGGGTGATGAAATGATGAGGTCACTTCACAGCCCAAATGTATTTACATGTTGCTTAGAAGCAGATAAGCTGTATTAATACTATTATTATTATCCTGATTAAATTATCTGTACATTCTGTGATTTTGTGTTTCTGAGGATATTAACTCGGTCTAACAGATAAACTGATACATTTTTTATTTCTAAGGGGTAGAAATGAAGAAAAATAACTAGTTTTAGTCGAAAGCTATCTGTGTTTTTATTCAAAGTAACTTGCAAATTTGGATCATGTGACCATGTGACTATGCTGTCAGTGTGTCCCTGCCTTCCTCCTAAACGCTAATCTCACTGACTAAAAGTTTCCCCTGAGTCCACACCCTTAGCAAGCAGTCTTAGATCTACATCTCAAATGACTCTGCCATTTCCTCTTATTCTCTGGTTCCTGGAAAAGTGTTCCAAGATATGATGTCAAAAATAAACAAACACACTGGTTCCTGAAAAAAATCTGAAATGTGTACAGATTTGAAGACACAAATATCCAATACATTCAGTCAACATTTCATCTCCCAGCGTTCAGTCGTTGTGAAACACCCGGTTTAGCTTTACTTTTTTTGTGCTTTGTAACGGATAAAACAACAAAAACCAGTAACAAAAATATGAAGTTGTTTCCTGTAAAAGGTTGTTCAGACCTTAAATATTTGTGATTATTAGGAACAATCTTGAGCACAAAGTTAAAATACAACTATCTTGAACAAATGACCTATAAAGTTTCCCTAATTAGTCATATAACAATAAACAATCATGTGTCACATTATTCTGTTTTTCATCATGACATCACTGATATATGCAGTTTTCATATTTAAATTGTTTTTATACATACAAAGGATACGTGTACAATCAGAAAAACATGTAAAAATGGATCTTATATTTACAAGATGAGATACAAAGGATTATTTTTTAACTAAATATATGATAAAATAGTGCATAAAAAGCTGTTTTGAAATGATCCAGAATAAAATTTGTTTTCACATTAAAGGTGGAGTATGTAAGATTTTTAATGTTTAAAAAAAAATTAACTAAAAGAATAACTACAATCATAATTAGATAGTTTTTTTTAAACATGTAGGTTCCAGTCTGTAAATATTTGATGTTTTATTAAATTACAAGTTTAATTAATGACAAAGATCCTTCTTAAATGTTTGCCTACCAGTAAAAAAAAAAAGTGCTTTTTGTCATTTGTCATTAATTAAACTTGTAATTTTTATCTAATTATGATTGTAGTTATTTTATTAGATTTTTTGGGTTTTTTTTTTTTAAATATTGAAAATCTTACATACTCCACCTTTAAAGGTAATCAGTAAAAAAAAAAAAAAAAAAAAAAAAAACTTGAAATATAAAGATTACAGGACCAAACCAACACATGAAGAAAAGTGAACAGAGATGCAGGGAGCATTACGGATCATTGCTTCAAGTGTTCAGAGATAAGCAACCCCACTGCGTACAGAGGGGTACCTGGAGTGGTAGCTGTAGTTAGTCGATGGTTGTCTTGATAAAACTGGCTGAGGTTGTGGTGGAGGGAGCATCACCAGCTGTTGTGGCTGTAGAGGCTGTGGAGGATAGGCTATGTAGTCTGAGTTCCTGGAGTAGATGTACCTGTCTGATCCTTTGTCTTCAGACTGTATGTTGCAACAAATGAAAATGCATCCTCCTGCAAACAAGAAAGCAGAGGCTACCCAGCCAATGTAAAGAGCCTCTCCAAGCTCCCGGCGCTGGGCATCGATCAGCAGGGGGTTGTAGAAGTCTCTGATGATGACATGGCCCGTCCAGGAGACAGGGATGATGACACAAATGCAAGCCAGCAGAACCATGCTTCCTGCAATGATGAGGACCAGTTTCTTAGCTCGGTCGTTGTTTACAATACACGACGTGCACTGCATTCCAACCAAGCTGATCAGCAATCCAAGCCCACCCAGTGCCAGAGCGGAGCACATAAGCCCCCTCGCTGCCTGTAGGTCAGGGGACAGAGCCAGGAGGGAGTCGTACACCTTACACTGCATTCTGATGTTGGCTTGCCGATAGCAGTTCATCCACAAGCCCTCATAGCGAGTCTCAAACACAATGATGTTCTCCCCGATGAAGGCTGTGACCCTCCACATGGGCATGCCGGTGCTTGCAGCTGCCCCAATCAGCCCAATCAGAGTCAGTAAAAGAGCCACTATCTCCAGTGCTGAATTGGCCATCCTGTTGTCCTTTTAATCATCCAAGCTCATTGATCTGGTAGCGTGCAGGCTCTACGTGGCTCTGGCTTAAAAAAAAGATTTCCTCAATGGAGGGACTTTGTATCCAGATGGAGGAGGAGCAGGTTGATGCTCACCTGTGCGTTCTCTTCCCTGTGGATTGTGCAAAAGAATGGGTGGTGGTGGGAATATAAACCTGTTGCTAGGAAACTGAGTCCTCCGGGCATTTTTTTTCTTTGCACACTGAACCCAGGAGCTTGTGTAAGCTGCCGCTTTGTTTATTCAGAGGTATCGATTTACATTCTCGGATCTCACTTTTAAAAAAAAAAAAAAAAGTTTAAGAAGAAACATATTGTCTTTAAAAGTTGGATTCTTTTTAATGGTTGAAAAGTCCCAACTTGTATGGATTAAAAAAATATATTACCATTTGTCTGTTGCAGGTATTACAATGGATTTGTATTATAAAACCAACAACTAGACACTTCATAAAGCACTGATTGAGCATGTTTATGTATATTTATTAAAAATGATTGAGGTAATGTGTTCCTATCTGTCTACACTGGTTTCATCATCTGGCTCGCTTGTGTTGCTCTGAGCTCAGGAAACTACTGGCAGGTGTGGCTTCGGCTTGGCTGAGATCAAGTCTCTCTGTGGGTTTGCATTGTGGGTGGATCTGTGAAAACATCCTCGTTTTACCAGTTGAGCTGCATTTCCACTGACAACAATGAAGACAGCAATCCAGAAGAGTTCATGCCGTTTCTATAATAATGACATTTTGGCAGGAGGGATGTTATTGGTCGATAAAATGAAAAGCAAAAAGCAAAACAATTTTAGTCAACATTACTTCTTTATTTGACACTGTGATTTGGAAAATATGTCCCACTGAACTTTGAGAAAGAATTTCTACATACAATGAAATCTCAAAATAAAGATAAATCATTTGGCAACATCTGAAAAAGGCTTGGTGCATGGTTTTGTACACAAACAGTGTATCAGCAGCGCCTATAGAGGCAGAGAAGGAAACAAAAAGCAGTTGGTCTTTTTTTTTTTTTTTAATCAAAGATTAAATATGTGTTATTAAAGCACACAGAAACAAAATCTATGACAATTTAGCACAGTTCATCGTAAATAAAACACAACAAAGTCAATTATAAATTCCAATCTCCAGCAAAAACAGTGAACAACATGAGGCCATTTCCAGTTACGGCCTGTTGGTCTGAACTTACTCAAGTCTTATTTTTGTGCCAGATCTTAGAACATTTACAAAACAAGTCCCAAAATGCCTAGTACTGACTTGGTGTGTATGCCACAGATCCTGGTGGAGGTGCAGAGTACGGAGGTTGGTAGGAATAGCCAGGCTGGTACGTGTATGTGTATGGTTGGGATTGAGGTTGGTAGATACTTCCCCTGGGGTTGTATATAATCCTCTCATCTGGATCCTGAGTGCGGGGAGCATGACGACACAGCAGGATCATTCCAGCAGTAAAAAGCAAAGCAGAAGTAACCCAGCCGATGTACAGAGCTTCTCCGAGCTCCCTGCGCTGGGCATCGATCAGCAGGGGGTTGTAGAAATCTGTGATGATGACATGGCCAGTCCAGGACACAGGGATGATGGTGGTGATACAGCCCAGGAGAAAGAGACAGCCACCAGTCACAAGAACAACGTGCTTGGTACGAGCACGATGGTCCACCGCTTTGGTACATTTCATTCCCACGGCTGAAACAATGACGGCAAACGTGGTCAGGGCCACAGAGCTGCACATGAGGCCCCTAGCAGCCTGGAGATCCGGAGGCAGAAACAGCAGGGAATCGTACACCTTGCACTGCATCCTGATGTTGGCTTGTCTGTAGCAGTTCATCCACAAACCTTCCCAACGGGTCTCCATCACGATGATGTTCTCCTCGATAAAGGCTGTTACCTTCCACATGGGCAAGCCTGTGACAGCTGCCACTCCGATCAGTCCGATGAAGCCGATGATGAGGGCCACAACCTCACAACAGATTTCGCTCTTTTTTTTGCGTTTCTCATTTTTCTGTTTTTCCTGATAAATAGAGTCTTGGTAATCTGCATAGGTTTGGGCTTGCTTGGCATCGTAGTAGGATCCCATGTAAGATATAGGTGGCTTGGAGTAGCCACTGTAGGCAGTGAAAGCGTCCATTGCAGCTGGTGTCAAGAGCCAAAGATGCACTCCTCAGCTGCACTCTTACAAGCCCCGGAAACAAAGCTGAGGAGAAAAAACAAGTCAAGGAACTTATACACCCACAAAAGAAACACCAGCAATGCAACCTTTCTGGTTAAACTACTTCTTTGCCATCAGATAAATTGGGAGAGACCAAACAGTGTGACCAGCTTTGAATAACAATGAAGCTAACATTGCTGACAATCAACTACTTGTTATTGTGATTTAAAACTCATCAGTTTTATTCTTTAACTAAAGTCATACCTAATTAAAACACACATCTTTAAAATATCAACAGAAACAGTCAGAGTATCAATGAAAGTTGTTTTTCTTTTTTGTTTTTTTTTTTGTTTTTTTTTTTATTGTAAAAAGATATAACTTATAATATAGACAGCACACAGGAATGGAACTAGTCCAACTGGGGACGGGCTTTGAAAATTAGCCTTGGCTAAAATGCTGGAGTATGTTGCATCATTCATGGAGCAGACTTGTCCCTATCATTTAAAAATAAACTAAGTAAGTAAACTGTTCTTTTAATAAATGTTAAAATAATGAACATAACATTTCAGTGTAATTCTTGGCTGTGACTTGTTGAAAAAACAAAACAAAAATATATTTAATCTCTTGTGGCCAAAGTTAAACAGCACTGAGTATACTACAATTTAAAACAAAAAAAACAAGAGCAGCAACATTGGCTGCAAAATTTTTTAATGCTTGTAGGTAAAGAATCTGCCGTTTAGAAAACTGAAAGTTGATAAGATGATCATGGATGTCAAACTGTCTACACCTGAAAAGGTAAACTGATCTGCTGAAGAGGTGGTGAACACAGAAACTTGAGGAGGATTGTTTTCAGACACGTCTACTTGCCAGCAGTTCTCACCTTGTCGCTGATGCACCCAAGGATTTGTTATCTCTGAAACCCCAAAAGCACATTTTACTACATTTTACTCTTTATAAAAGTAACAGTGCAACAAAATTTAGCTTAACATCTGGACTGAACTGTGTTTCAAGTTGTGTGTTTAGTCGATTTTGTCTAAATTCAATGTTTTTGGTGAAGCATTGATACATGAAAATGAATGCAGTTCCTTATGCAGAGTTTTGATGACTAGATGACCAATCATATTTGATTATTGAACCTTACCTTTTTTTTTTTTAATACCAAGCTTTGACCAACTGGTCTAACACCCCCAATTTAAAGCCTAAGCAATGACATGATGTGTATATGAAAAGCATAATGTAAGTACCTTACAGATTTAGAGCCAAATTTACCACATTATATAATTTATTTTCAGTTGGATTTACAACTGAAACAGCCACAAAATATTACTGATTAATTTCAACACAGTTTATCACTATAACCACTATTACAACTTAGGTAAACAATATCAACACAAACAGAATGAGACAAAGCAGGTTTATTTGTGATGCACATTTTGTGTACAAGTCTACACATACAACTGTTTTACATAAAACACAAACTATTAAATCAAAGGCAAGTTGCAAAAAAATATTAAAAAGTACACTAAAATACATTCATTAAAACTAAATAAGAAGAATAACAAAAACAAAAGAAACAGAAAATCCTAAAATAAGGAGAAAGAGACAATAGAATACATGCACTAGGTTAGAAATCATCAAAGCAAACTGCAATTACAAATACATCACCATCTTCATTACTGTACATGCACATGTATGAGAAGATGTATTCATAGAGAAAAAGAAAGGAAAATCTTTTTATCTCAATTAAAATTTCAGACTCAGTTTGGAAGAATATAAGTTTGCAGCAGATTTCAGGTTTTATGGTAATTTTCTATCTAGATAATAAGGACATGAAAAACTAAATGCTGATTCTCCTTGTTTAGTTTTAACTCAATCTGGACGCAAATGATCTTAGAAAGTTCTGATGGCTCATAAGGCGGCTCATTACAGAAGCAATTAAAGCAGATACAAAGATTCCAATCTGCACAAGAGATTAACCTGGACTTCTGTACATTCATTCCAGCAATACAGTTCATTCATTCATTCATTCATTATCCTAACTGCTTAATCCGATGAAGGGTCGCTTGGGGAGCTGGAGCCTATCCCAGCAGTCTTTGGGCGAAAGGAAGGGTACACCCTGGAAAGCTTGCCAGTCCATCGTAGGGCAGCAATACAGTTATTTACACATATTCTTGATGTTTATGAGCGTTGGATTGTTTCCTCGCCAGGTAGACACTGTCCATTTGCTGGACATCCTTTTCCTCCATAAGATATCTTTCATTGTTCTGCTGTTCTTCCTCTGACCTACGTTTGCTGTATCTGATCAGGAGGATGATCCCGGTGATCAGTAAAATACCAGAGGTGGCCCAGCCGATAAACAGGGCCTGCCCGAGCTCACGTTTCTCAGCGTCCAGCTGTGTTGGATTATAGAAGGTCCTGATAACAGTATGACCCACCCAGCTCACAGGGATGAGTGTGGTCAAAAAGGACAGCAAATACAAACTCCCCCCCAAAGCGAGAATGATGTTCTTGCTCCTCATGTTGCCTCCAGAACAGTTGCTCCTCTGGCTCCCACAACCTGTGATGATTAAGGAGATGAAAACAAGGGCGACGGAGGCACACATGAGCCCCCTGGCTGCTTGCAGCTCTGCTGGGAGAATCAGCAGTGAGTCGTAGACCTTGCATTGCATCCTGATGTTAGTGTGTATATAGCAGTTCATCCACAAGCCCTCCCAGAGTTCCTCCATGACTATAAGATTGGCTCCAATGAAAGCAGAGACCTTCCAGCTGGGCAGGGCAGTGACAGCTATGGTTCCTAATAGGCCAACGACACCCAGGACCAGAGCTAAGACTTCCAGCTTGGCCTGCATGGTTTGGAGAGGAAGAAGAGCGGTCTTGTTTCTTTTCTTGTATCTAAAGCAAACATGACCCAACCAGTCAGTTTCACAGCTTTAAATCCACGATAGCATCGCCATGCATATAATGCTATCCTGCCGGTTTGAATCGCCTTGACCTTTGATCATACTGGTCTTTTTAGTACAAGTCAAGAAAACGACACTGAATTTATTTTTTACCTGTCTCTGAAAACCAAAGAAGTATGTAACAACTGTCCCTGCTGCTTGTCATGCGACACATGCATCACAGGGGGCACGAATAACCTATGAAGCAAGAATCTTGACTGCTCAGTTTTGGTGAATTTAATATTTATGGAAGAGAGAAAGTGTATTTTCTCACCATTGCCAGTCGTGCATGAGTGTCACGTGACAAATGATACTGTAGATAATTTGAATTGTTTTAAAATGAGCACAAAACAACAACAACTCAAGTCACATCTTCTCGTCTTTGTCATTAGATTCCAGGAACAAAGTCGAAAAACCTGTTGCTCCTGAGGAAAACACAGACTCACTCTTTTCATTTTAAGACGGCATAAAGACTGTAAGCTTATGTCTTGTCTTATCAAGATGAGACATAATCCTGTTTCCCAGCATCAACACCTCACAGCTTATTTGGTGTCATTTTCTCGTGGGCTACCACACACTGACCATTATGTTCTGTTTGATAAATATATACTGTAGGGATGCTACAACACTGCCATTTGTTGTGTTGTATTTTCTTATAGATTTTTCTGAAACCTTAAGCAGGTTTTGACCTCCTTAATATTGTGATGGATGGCTGGATAGCTTTAGAAACGTACCACCCTACGTTCTCCTAGCCATGAGGGAGTCCACATGTAATCATCTCCATTCTTTATAAAATATTCTAACATCACCGCCTATGAGAAACCATACATCAGCCTCTGCTATTTTGTAAAAGAAAATAGCTATTTCAAGTTCCTTTAATGAAGGAAGGCTTGAAACAAGACTCAGGTACATACTGTAGGGTGTTTGTAGATATTTGGCACGCTAAATAAAGATGTGGGTTGTCACAACTGTTGACATGGCTAAACCTGTTTAAAATGTTACCTGGTCTAGGAAAGGTAACACACCTTGTTTCTGAGAAGTAGGAAAGACTATTTGCCTGCACAGAGACAGAGAGAGAGAGAGAGAGAGAGAGAGAGAGAGAGAGAGAAAGGTCTGAGGTGAGGTCATTAAAAAGGAACAGAAACTGAAAAGCCAGTTAAACAGGTCTGATGACTGATACTACCGTCACATCAGCTGCTTTGAATGTAAACAGATCTGTCTTCAAGGTTTCTGATCACACAGAAGCCAGAGTGGGGAATTCAAACACATCAAGTCTGTGCTCTGAAATACATTTCTTTGGATGTGAGTTTTGGCGTGAGCTGGATTTGATCACACAGAGTACACAGGGAGGTGGGAGTTATTAGCGGTGTTGTGCTGGAAAAAGAAAAAAATGTACACCAGGCACTGTCTGCCACCTACTGTATGCAGATATTACAGCATGCTGCACTAGGGGGAGATTTCCATATTGTCGTTTGGCATAATTACATTTTTATTTTATTTTCTGGCCTGGCATGTGTCATTCTGTGTTTATTATTAGAAATACAGTTTTGAATTTAGAGCTTATGTCTGGAAGGACATGCTGTGCTCCATTCAAGTCAAGAGAACAGCAGGAAAACTGTTTATCATCACAATGCTTGGTCACTCAGAGCTGAGTACTGTTGCTCTGCATTACATTAACCATCTAACTTCCAGTGATGTTTCCCCTTTATCTGAAAAAGAGCTTTTTGTGGTGGGAGTGATGGGTTTAAGACGGTTCAGGACTACAAAAGAGATAGAAGAAATAAGACTGTGATAAGCATTGATTATACTGTCTAGGGCATGAGCAGCTAAACTTCCACACATCAGAAAAGTGTCACATCAGGCAGCAGAAAATTAAGCTGGAGACGATGAAGACAGTTATCTAAAACACAAAAGAAACTTAAGCTCAAGGTTGTTAAGCTATCAGAAGAAAAATGTTGAAATTAAAAGGATTACAAGTGTTCAGCTTGACAGCCTCAGATCCATATTTTCAGCCATTATGGGTAAGAATAGCATTAGACAAAGGACTGACTCATCCCTTCATGTGAACTTTATAAATTGTGAGAGGAGGTATGCACAAAGAAATTTACACAAGTAACTTAAAAAAAAGAAAAAAAAACTATAAGATGAGACACGTAATTTATGGGCTTTTACATCTATGTTGTTAAAAATCTACATTATTATGTAATAGAGCAGTTCCATTAAAATGAAAACGAAAAGCCATGTTGACCTTTTATGCTTCCGCTTGTCAAATTACTATGGAGTGTTTGTATCATGTGCACCTGAATTTCATCTCTTGAAAATGGCATTTAAGAGACAAAAAGATCCTTGGTGAAGGAGAAAATCCCAACCAGACCTTGATAAAAAAAAAAAAAAAACAACAACAACACAAAGAGACAAAGGTTTTAAGACATGGGAGATGCAAACCAATTACAGTCCAAAACAAGCTGGTTGGAGACCAGTCACATGTAAAAGCAAAGGTTTTAAAAGTTTGGTTTGTGCACCTTGAAGAAATATTTCATTAATTTTGGACCACAAAACTCTCAGCTACTGAGTCATTTTGATAACATACAGACACTAATAATGTACATTCCTAGACTGCTGTTGCCCCGAAGCACCTTGAGGCTGAGAAACTGTACTTCACAACTTTATTTTTCCCCATCAGAGTGTCGTGTTCCAGCTGCTTTCAGTCTTATGGTCATCACACGCCACCAACTGGTTGTCAACATACCTGGATCTGCTGATTCAGTAAAGCAAAGCAAGAAGACGTTATTGGAGGAAGCGAGGAAATAAGAGTGATGATAAGATGAAAGTCACCTTTGGACCTGCTTTGACTGGCTGGAGCGAGCTCAGAGAAGAGGCAGGATGCGAGGCAGATGTAGAATAACTGTTGTCAGGCATCGCAGAGTTAAAACCTGCCAGCAGATGGGTTCATGTTAACAACCTTCACGATGTAAACATGACTCAACTATTTCTGCTTAGCATTTTCTTTTCCAACAAAAGGAATTTGGATGGTCGTAAAAGTGACACATTACCGAAAGACATTCCTTCACCTTTTTCTGTTTCTGAGATTTAACTTCTTTGCCGTAACTAAAATAACAGCTGGATTTTTCTGTTACGTTAACAAAGAAATCACACCACAAAGGTCATTGAATTATAAGTAGGAAACAAATGTATTTATTACGATATCAATACAGTTCATATATACACAGTAATAAAAATGCAGTCTTAGTAGCACAACCACTTGTTTACAAGTATGACTTCTTTCACTGTTCAGACATACTGCAAGTATTTGACTTTGATTGCATGAGTAAATTTGGACTATTTGGAATAAAAAGATAAATTGTTTGTTGCTAACAAATAAATTTACATTTGAATAAATAAAGCATTGCTTTTTAACCGTAATGCGTTACTAGTAAACAGTCTTTCTGAGCACACACGACCTTCTAAGAAAGCTGAAGTGTATATTATCTACAATACAGTGTGTGCATGTGCAGTGTCAGTGTGTATGAGTGACAACAGTGAAGAGCAAATAGGTAAAATATTTAAAAAAAAAAAAAGTTTCACAGTCAAAAAATCATAAATCAGCAAATACAAATTCAAGTAAAACAGGATAACGTTAAATAAACTAAAACCTCCTCATGCATGTGGCTTGAGGGCTAACACAATATTTCTAATCCATGTCACAAGTAAAATAAAATATTATTCTGACTAAAATTCATTTGAGTCTGTTAAACTAAATCCAAACATCATATAAGTCTGTGTGTATTCATGAGAAAATGTACAAGGACTAGAAGCTATGCAAGACGAAACTGCTGTTTGCAATTTATTAATTTAGCTTTTCCGGGACAAATAATATACAGCCCTTAACTATGATAATATCTCTGAGCTGCACAGACAAAACCGATACTAAAGTTCTCACAACAACCAAATTTGGCAACAGCAGGCGGGACTATAGGATGCCGCCCATATGTGCAAACCATGCCAATCAAAGCAACTGATTAGACTCCATGATTGTGCCGTTAGTTCATCTCTCAAAGCTAACACTTGACATTTAACGTAAGAAACAGCATCTGATTTGAGATGAACTCCCCCAAAAACAATTCTTGATTCCTTTATTGCTCCACTGAAAAAAAAACTGATCTCACCTGTACAAAAAAAGCATTCAGCATGAGTAAGGGAAAGAAGGATACACCGTTTCTTCTACGAGCTGTGCAATATACATCAATGCTCATGCTTTGTTTGTGATGAGTGATATTTATGCAGCTCATGTGAAGACATGCCTGTCGCCATCAGCTTTTATGTGACACAGTCTGGGGACGAGTCAGTTAGCTCCCTTCGTATCCAAACAACACCTTTCTCTGTTTGATTCTGATCCTCCATGCTGTCTGATACGGAGCTCTCCCTCTCTACGTCAGATAGCTTCACATCATCTGGTGTCGGAGACTTAAGGCTCTCACTTTCCTCTGTTTCTGCACCCTCTAAAGACAAAGCCATCATGGGGCCCTCCAGATCCGCCTCGCTGGACGGAGCTCTGGGTGTCTGGCAAAACGCGTCATCGTCTTCGTCACTGAGGATGTCCGTCTCCTTCACCTCTTCCTGGTCTTCGTATTCTTCCAGGTCGAACTGCTCCTCCACCCAACGATCTGTGTCAGCTGCTAATTCCGACTGCTGGTGCTGATCTGCTTCGTCCTTCTGCTGCAACCTTTTGGGGTCGGGCTCCGGCGGGGACGCCAGGTCTTGCTGTTCGGGGTCCCCATCAAAAACTATATCTGTATCTATGGTGAAACGGTTGCGGACTAGCTTCCTTCTACCGAGGGTCCTGGTTGGAGCAGATGCTGCAGAAAAAGAACAAAAACACATCATGGGTCGGTCAAAGTCCAAGAACTATTTTGGAATTTGATGACAAAATATTTTCTAAAAGTTAGACTGATGTAAAAAGAAAAAAAAGAAACAATCAAATAAAATCAAATTGTGATGAACCAACAATAAGCTACAGAGAGACAGAAGTTGACGCCATAAACTGGTTTGTTTAGTTTATTCCCACTTGCTCCCAGTCTGTCTTCTCGTGATAGGGTTTCTGCACTCAGACTATATAACACAGGCCTCCAAAATATAAACAACTACAAAACATATCTGTCGACTGGGTGTAAAAAATACACATTTTAATCAATTTAACAGTTTCACAGTGCTTCTTTATTTACCAATATTATTATTTGTTTACTTTAGAAAGCTCATTATAACTCGGTGTCAGATTTTGCAGGAGTCTTGCTATCAGTAGCGTAACTCTATTAATGATGGTACCGTTAATCTTTCCTTCTCTTTTATCAACACACCATTCAGATCACCAGAATTGTTTGTTCCTGGCCAAATAAAACCAAAACTAACCAGGTAACAGTGGTTATAAACAGAGTGAACAGGAGTACTAGATGATGCTTCCGTCTCAGATTTGTAACACCATGCGATCAATAAAAACACACAATTCTGAGATTAAACCAAACTGTTTCATGTTATCCTAATAGTTAGAAGCAAGAATAAGCATGAATCAAATCTTAAAATGAGAAAAATAATCCTAATTTGCTTTGACATCGACAAACTTCCCTTCGTACACGCTGCAGATTTCTTTGGATGAGGTTTTCTTGCAACATTTTAATCACATTTGTTTGGCTGAAATGATAAATGAAAAACCTGGATTCAACCACAGATTGTATCTGTGTCAGCTCTGTAGGAATTGGGACACTTGGAGCTGTAGGGTGAGTGCAGCCACAGACTGGCATTTACCGGCTCTATTTATGGCTGGACGGGCTCCCTTCAGGGCGCAGAGTCGCTTCCCTCCAAATGGCACATACTGCTGGCTGAGGGGTAAACTCTCTGTTTTAAGGAGCTGCCGGCGGTGCTTTTCCCTCAAAATGGAATGGACAGTCTTCAGAAAGTCTTTTCTGCTCTCTGGAGAGCTGAGGGAGATAGAAAGGCATGCTGTCAGTTTGCCACTTTCTGATAAAAGCCAGCAAGACTTTCTCAGATGCACGAAAACTTCAGTGTGAAGATGGAGAGATCCTCACCTACAGCACAGTTGAAACGTCCTCTCTGGCCTTCCCTCCGACTCTGATTTTGTGTGAACAATTTCACACACAGCAGAATTCTCGCCATCTGTGGGGTAATAACGTTACGTCATTAATAGAGCAATCTGGTTACGTTTTCTGGATTCATTATTTCAGGATTTAGAATAATCATAATGCTAGAGTTGCGTAATCTACCTGCATTGGCCAATGATCGGACTTGAAGGGCATCTGTTGGGATCATGTGACGGAAACGAAAGGGGTCTTTTTCTTCTGAAGACATAGAGACTCGATGGGAAGCCCCCTAAAATCAGTCAAAGATATAAAGTTATCTTCCACAAAAGTAAGCAGAGGCAGATAAAAATCAGGATTTAGCACACTGTTATGAGATTATTTATGACCTACCATTTTTTTCTTCTGCTTGGACCCTTCTTTGCATACAAAAACCACTGCTGTTTTGAACACTGGAGAGCATGAAGAGAATAAAAAACATAAGTTACCACAGAGGACTGAACACGTCTCATCAAATCAACACATCTCAATCACTCACACCAACAGCAGTGCTTCTGTAACACACTTAGAAATAATAATAATAACCCTTAATGTTCACTTGATCGTACTTCTGATTATTCTAAACATAACTTTTGTAAACAAATAATACAAACACACACTGAGCATAAAGCACACATACCAAATGTTGCCATTTGTGGTTCTTTCTTCCACTTTCCCAACGATGCAGGTGGGTTAAGCCAGGTCACCGTGTTGTGGAGCAGCAGGTCGCCCATTGATAGATCAGCAACCTGGCAAATATCAAACTTATCAGCAATCACCCTGCAGGGACGCTTCATCTAGCAGAGCAAAGCTGAGCCACATCTGTCCAACCCTACCTCTTTCTTTTCACTGCTCTGCTCGGTGATGAGCTGGTCGAACACGGCTCCAAACTCTTCATGGATCTTCTGCATCTCATTGATGTGGCTGGCAACCTTGTTCATGGCTTTCATGGCAACTACAGTCAAGTAGAAAACAACATTATTAAAACTCTGGATGCCTTTGCTTAAGTTACCTTCTGTTCAGGGCTCGACACACGGGGAGCAGCGCTGCTTCTTCTCCGTTCGTTTCCTGTGAAACCTGCATGATGAGGCGAAAACCGCTGCCCTCCTCCAGCCAAACGACAGGCGGTGTTTGTGCATGTGAAATTTCCCCCCCAGCCGTGCACACTGGGGCTTGTCATGCGACACAAATAAGTTGAAAAATGTTCGGTTTTTGTTTGTTTGTAGCCCATCAGCGAGTGTTTTACTGACTGATCAAACATAACACGAAGTCTCAGCGAGGTCTGCCATCAAATGATGATATTCAACGTGATGTTTCCTTGTTTTTAAAAATGTCTTTTTCTTTTGTAGACTTAGCAGGAAGATTTCTGTGAATTCAAGCTAAATCTCCCAATACTTCATCCTTGATTCTTTATCTGTCATGTACTGCTTTTAAAACGGCAAAATCTTCTCTAATATCATAACCAATCTGCTGCACGGAGGCATAGTGGTTAGCACTGTGGCCTCACAGCAAGAACGTCACTGGTTCAAGCCTCAGTTTGGGAGGGGATTGTGGCCTTCCTCTCATCAACTGAAAACATACATGTTCAATTCAATTCAACTTTATTTATGGGAGAGGTGGAAGAGCAGTCGGCTTGTAACTGGGAAGTTCAGAGTTCAATTCCAGGCTTCCCCTGACTATGTGCCGAAGTGTCCTTGGGCAAGACACTAAACCCTAAGTTGCCCCCTAATGTGCCTATCTGGTATGAGCATATATGTAAGTCGCTTTGGATAAAAGCGTCTGCTAAATGACTATAAAATAGAATACAGCAATGCCATCTCAAGATGCTTTACAGACGAAAAAAAACATAATGAAAGCCAATTCACAATAAGGAAACCAACAGATTGAGTTGGTTTCCTGAATGGTTGTTTGTCCCTCTGTGTGGCCCTGTGATGGACTGGCGACCTGTCCAGCCACAGACCCTGTGTCTTGCCTGATGATTGGTGGGACAGGCACCAGCTTCCCCCACAATAGGACTAAGTGGTATAAATATGAATGAATCCTGGTGTGATGTGTGACACTGCCGCTTGTCGCATCCCATGTGTTTCAATGAATGAATTACACCCCTCCTCGTGTGTCAAGCCCATTAGATTATCAGGTTTAGAGTCTGAATCATATTACTGAACCTTACCATCCAGATGGTAGTGTTCCTCGCTGTCTGGGTCTGTGAGGGAATACAGCTCCTTCAGCAGGAGGGGATACTTGAGCACCCTCTGTATGGGTTTGATGAGGTACGATTCAAGGGTTGAAGAGTGCTGCTGCTTGGGGTTCCGCTCATCAAGGAAAGCCTTAAAATCAGGGTCAGTTTTGGCTGCAATGATAAAGAACATTGAGTTTTATACTCTTGAGTATTTCCTGTTACAGTCTGTAATTCTCTGTCATCAAACTTGCACTGGTATAAACATGAGTTGTAACTGGTGTGTAGTGTCTCTTCATTTCATTGTTTCCATTGTAAATCCCCCTGACACACACAGGACAGACTTAAGTGTTTTCACGTTTTGTACAAAGGTTGTTTTTATCTAATAAAGAACAGGAAATCATCAGTAAGTTGAAGAAAAAAAACCTGTTCGCAGCTTCAAACGACATCTTTATCCTAAAATCACTTCAAAACGCTGCATGACAGATAACAGTTGACTCATTTAAGATGAATGCAACAAACAAAGCCGTCCACTCAAGTTTTAAAGGGAGTGGGTGTGCAGGCTACAGAACAGTCTGTTCAACACTGCTCATTATATCATACAATATTGCCGGGCTTTTAACCCCGACAGCCTCCAGCTTGAAAGTAGGCAGGGGTCAGACAGACAGCCGTGCACGTGACAGCTCTGCAGAGCAGATTTACGAAGACGTGCAATACATGGCAGATGGTTTACGAATAAATACGTCCTCTCCTTTCAGCCAGGGAGGAATGTCGGCCCAAGAGCACGCTTACTCACCCTTTACAAGCACCTTTGGGACTTTGGTGTGGCTGGCGCAGAAAGCGCTGTAGATTTTAAACCGGTCTGCATAGTACAGGAAGGAGCCTCCCAGGGAAAAGAGGATTTTCTGTGGTGAGAAAAAAGGAAGCTGATGGGTCTTTAAAGTGCTTACGGTGGCTCATATTTTGGGTGAAAAAAAAAAACCAAAAAAAAAAACCAGGAGATGTACCTTGAACTGATCCACTCGCTCCAACTTCTCCAGATCTGGTACCAATCTGGTCCCATCCTCCAGGGTCTTGAGAAACTCAACCTGGAACTCCACCATTTCAGGCAAGTTGCCGAATAAAACATCCAGCTAAAGGAAAGGTCAAACAGTCAGAGCGAGCAAACTCAAAATGTAACACAATGATTGGAACGGCGTGTGAAGCATCTCTTTACTTAGCAAAGCTCTCCATTTCGCTCCTCATTATCCCTCCCCTCTAGTCCTACACAGCTACTCTTCACAGGATTATGTAACCAACTTTTATTAGAACATTTAACCAGTGTTGGCATTTAAATGCTAAACTACACCTGGAACATTGCAACATCTTACAAACCTCATCCTGAGTGAGGAAAATCTCTTTCTGCAGTGGGGTTAAGTATCTCCCGATGAGGCAATTAAGATCCTGCAAAGAGAAAGAAAAATACGTTATGCTGTTATGGTGAGTACTGGCTTAAAAAAAAAAACAAAAACTCGTCACATCTAAACCAGTTAGACATATTATCCAGAGGAGCTGGTATATGCCCCTCTGCATGTTTCCAATCAGATCAATAGGTTGGAACAGCGTGTGAAACATCTGCACAGTAACTTTTAAATAATTCTGCTTTTAATTATTTTAATATAATTTATGATTTTGTTAATTGTATTTTCTTTTATGCTTTTTTTCTGTAATGATTTTAATGTTTCATGTAAAGCACTTTGAATTGTCTTGTACATGAAAGGTGCTATACAAATAAACCTGTCTTGCCTTGCCTAGGTAAATAATGCCTTAAAATGAACCGTCAGGAGCTAACATGCACTTAGACTAAATCTGAAGGGCTTTAATCACACAAACCACTGCCTGGCAATCAGAAGTAGTCCAAGATTAGAGCCTAAAAATGCTCAAACTGGCAGAATATAATCACGTCAGAAAAATTCGCAACATGTTTTCATGTTTTATTCATTGGAAAATCACAACAGATTAGAAGTAAACAATAAAGTGCTTGAAGAACATCAATATGAGGCTAAAACATACAAAGGTTTGATAAATATGTTTATACTTTGGCTGCATAATTTGTTTAGTGCGCCAAACTCGCACACACATCATGAGACCAACAGACCAGCCTTTCTGATCAGCAGCAACCTGCCTGTGGCTTCAAGCAGTAAAAACTGCAAGTCAGATTTCTGTTTAACCACATCTGACTACGAATCCTTCGAACTAATCCCACTAATATCAAAACATCCGCTTGAAGGCTGTATAATACACCATCAATCATGCATAATGGGATTTCTATTAAGAGTACATTTGTGACCCTTTAAAATGAGGTTTAATGCTTTAGACAGCCTTGACATTATCCCATTATATCCCATCTCTAACCCAGTTATTCCACTGAGCCGTATTTATACTGGGAAGGAGAAGATTTAAAAAATATCCATGCAAAGGCACAGCTGTGTGCCTCCTGTCTCTCCAAGGACAAAGAGATAAATAAGTCTTGGCGATATAGAACAGGTAATACGCAGGGCGAGCACAGCCTAAGACAGGCTGAAGCTCAGATCGATGGATGGGGGAACATATGCCCCCCCCCCCACACACACACAAACACCATCTGCTCCTTACAAGTAGGATGACTGCCACTTACTTTGACATAGGTGCGTTCGGTCTCCACAAGTTCACAGATGACTTTGCGCAGCTTGTCAGCGTCAGACAGCTGTCGGGGAGTTGTGGTAGGTGGGAAGGGCGAGTCCGGGCTCGGTGAAGAGGACACACACTCCAAGGGATTCATATCATGGAGACTACGGCAGAATGCAGCGACCTGCTCCGTACTCTGCAAATGAATTAAAAAAAAAAAAAAAAAAGTTAAATATCTTCAATTACAATCCCAACCTGAAAAAAGTATGCACACACACAATCGATCGGGACTTCAAATATTATGGTGCTGGCGCCACCTTCTACCTACAAATGTGCACTGATTCATGACTATGCAGAGAGTGAGCCTGGAAAGAGGGAGAGAGGCAGCTCTAAAAAAAAATCATTTGCACTAATTTGGTCTATTTTCAGTCTTTCGTAACTATGACTTTCCGACTCCCTCTCTTTCACCGACTTCCCTGTTTTCCCCGGAGCTTTCTTCCTACTGCTGGATCAGCGTCGTAGCCACCGAGTGCTTTCACAGAATCACAGTTTAGACACAACAATATCTGTCTGCAAAGAGGACGGGTTGCTGTGGTGACCAGCCCTGATGTACATTAGACTATTATTTTGGACAAAAATAGACCCCTCTCAACAAAAAGCCTAATAGCTGAACAAATACAGTCACTCCGTCTGCAACGGGCTTCAGCCTCGCCAGACGAAACAAAATGGCTTTTGGGCTCAAAATATCATGAAGTCTTGTTATCAAAGACTTTATTTAAAGTGTCTGATACAGAAGCGTTCACTGGGAGAGTCACACAGAGCAGATCATACAACAAACACAGTTGGCGGCAACAGAAAGGGGGGGGTGTCTCCTGCTCATAATATGTGGAGTTTTATGGATGTGGCAAAAGCAATTTATCCTGTCACACCTAAAAGTTCCCCTGGGAAATAATAATATAAGCGCGGCAGACGGTGGAATGTTATAATTCACAGATAAAAAATAATCTTAATTAAGATCTAAGAACTGTCAGTCTACAAATCCAAAACAGCAACGCAGCTGTCCCATGCATAACTCACTTTCCTCACCAATGAGAAGGGAGCAGAAACAGGCTCTGCTTTACTTAAACATGATAAAGAAATTGATAAACGTTGAGTCCAGACAAACTGCAGCAAGAAGTGTGTGTTATGTACAGACAGCAATGCTCGTACGGCTTTGATAACAGCAGTCATTATCAGCATTCTTATCTAATTCTGCAGATATTCACGTGAGGCGCGACAACCATTTTTCCATCTTTCCCAAAATGATCAGGCAGCTCCCAGATCAACGAGGAAGTGTTATACGGTGTGATGTGGCAAACGCATCATTCTGTAACATCAAAGTATATTTTCTGCTAAATTTGAAGCATCTACAATGAAAAATTGGTCAATTTTGAGAGAATATGCACTGATTAACAGAGTGGAAACACCACAGTGATAAAAATTAAGCCATTTAGATGATATCTAGAGCTGGAAATCTTGGACAGTCTCTGTAAATCTTTGCCCGAGTACTTCTTCTCACTACTGCATCACTTAATGCAACCTCTGTTGCACATAAGTAGAAACACTGATGATTATAAAATGATCTCCAAGCTGCATTGTTATGATCAGTAAACGCACAATCATTTTTTTTTAAACATCTTCCAGTAAGAAAGAACTGGACCTGCTGAGATCACAACCACACCAGTACGAACCAATGACATGTACAGCAGGGATCTCCAACTCCAGTCTTTGAGAGCCAACGTCTTGCAGGTTTTAGATGTTTCCCTGCTTCAACACGCCTGTCTCAAGTGAAGGGGTCTCTGTGCAAAACTTGACAAAAAGCTGCTGGATCCCTTCCATTCAGAGGCTCTTTAAGACTTGAATTTGAAACCCCAGACTTGTTTAGAGACTCATTTCTATTTGAATTCAGTCAAACAGGCTTATGCTCTGTCTCTCAAATGAGGTGGAAATGATTTTACTCTGGATGAGAAGATCCCACTGGAGTTCAGTGAACTTGCAGCATAAGGAGAGCAGTCCCACAGAGTTACAGGACACCAGTATGAGGCTCTAACAGCAGACGTGGCTGCCCTTTATCCTTGAGAGCTTCACAAAAGGCAGAGTGGTTCAGATAAGAAGAGGAAGCAATCATGTTCCTGATGGCTTTAAGGGAGACAAAGTGTGGCTCAAAAGGTGCTTTCACTGTTACCCTGTTATATAGTTCAGACTGGAATGATGTTATTTCTCTCATATGTATGTACATCATTTACATACAAGCTGCTCTGTTTACAAACTGTTAAACTTGTCTTAAATTTCCACCACACAAGCTCTTCTTTCCTCCTGATAGCATCATCTAACACTGCCATAACTACACAGTAGGCAGTCTCTGGAGCAAATTATTAAATACAATCAGAGCAGGGGCATCCATCTCTACCATAATTATCTCTTGAAGACACATCGCTCCTCTCTTAACACCTCAAACACTTTAACAAGCCTGACCTACATGTACTACATGCACTCGCTCTGTATGACTACACCTGCACTACTACTGCATCAAAACAGACTTACAGAAACTGTGCAGTTTTTTAACGTATGCAACAGAAGCTTGAATGCAGTTCCTTATCTGTAACTAGTTTTGGATAAAAGTGCATTCCATGTATTCCAAATAGGGGATTTAATTAGTTCAGTCTCAGGCATCATTTACAAAAATGACTTTTGAACAGTTCTGATATTTAGTATAATAAAAGTTGGAAGTGGCATGTCTGCAGGCTATGAAAAGCGGACTTTAATACAAAGCTGAAATTGTCTTTAAGTAAAGTCTGTTGAGTTTTCAGAATAGAGAAATTCTTGACTAAAGTGTAAGGAATAAAATAAAAAAAATGTTTTAAGAAACTGAGTGACTTTTTCTGTGCAGTTTATGGTAAAACTACCTTATTGTTAAAATTTTGTGTCTGTTCCACATTATTCCCTGCAGTGACAGGCTTTCTATTGATGATAATAATAATAATCATAATAATAATAATAATCATAATAATAATTTATTCATTTTCTAAACCGCTTAATCCAATTAAGGGTCGCAGGGAAGCTGGGGCCTATCCCAGCTGGCTTTGGGCAAAAGGCAGGGTACACCCTGGACAGCTCGTCAGTTCATCGCCTAATACTACTACTAATAATAATCATAATAACAATAATAATCATAATAATAATAATAATCATAATAAATGTCTGGCTTCAGGATCTTCAATAATTACAGTTTATTCTGCCTAAATTGAACAACTTTTTTATGCTCAGTATGTTTAATAAACGGAACTTAAATTAAAGACTTAAGATTATCAATAAATATTTTTTTATTAGTAGTAGTAGGTGAGGACGATATTAGTTATCATAAAGGCTGCCTCTCCTCTAGAAAAAATGTGCCACAAAAATGACATTGTTTCCATCTGACTTTGGAGATGTGGTGGATGCTGCGGCCGCTGCCACCAGAAGCCTCGGGACGCCATTCACTGTTATCACGGTGCCCACTGTGAGCTTTACACAAAGGTTGGCTCGGCATCTCTGGCCAAGACATCAGCAAACTTGTATCTTCACCCATAAAACCACAGTATTGTATCTAAACTCCAAAGATATTAGACCAGCCATAAGTTTATGCATACTTTTGCTGATAAACTGACTTTATTTAGTGTTAAAAGTTAGTGTTGAAAGACACAAGATTATTGCTCCTGAAAGCCACCTGTATGCTGAAAATCCAAATAACAGACTTAAATCTTATACAAATCTTACATTAGGATAAGAGTTGTGTTCATGGCAGTGTTGTGTTAGGCTTCACATGAACACTGCATTCTAAGTGACTCCACATAATAAATATTAAGGTTTCAGCTCTTCTGTAAGATTTAGCTTGTGCTGCTTCTACAGCCTCTTTAGATCACTGATAATCTCAGACAGGTTTGATAATTAGTTGATGATTAGTTTGAGGAGTTTAATTAAAGGGGGAAAGTCTTAAAAAGGTTTCACATGATTAAGCAAGTCGCGGTTTTCAGACAGTTTGGGGAAAAGATGGAATTTTTTACAAATTAAAAGCATAAAATTGTGCAATGCTTTGCAAAAGAAATGAAAACATTGGACATTTCATGATAACTTCATCATGTTTATTGTGTGCAATGCCGAGTATGAAGAGATCTGACTACATAAAAGCAGATCAAGTAATGTTTCCATCGTGCAAATGCGTCGTTTTAAGAGAGCAGCTGGAAAAAGCCACTGATGTGCTGCAGATATCAGAGGTTGCTGCTGTTTCTCCATGCAGGATACTCCAAAGGTTTCTGCAGTTGTGCATTGAGTTATATTTTGGCCACTCTTAGCCAATGCCCACACAGAGAAATGTCTGCAATAGGTTAAGAAATACATGTTGACTCATTTTTAGTCAGGTTGATTTACTGATGGATGCTGTGCTACACTGGACGAAGTTGTGGATGATTGGTGGAGAGCCACCATGTCCAAACAAAGCCGTGACATCAGTAAGGTAGGGTTCACCCTACTGATGTTTTGAGCTGGAATATTAGGAAGTGAGATGGTGCATTTGAGTCAATGTCCCCCTATTTAATATCCAGGTTCTCTAGGGTAATATAAAACTATTTTGCTTCATTTAAACATGTTGTTAAGATCTTATTTTCTTTGTGGTCATTCACAATTTAAACACGATCACCATTAGACTCTACAGCCTTAAAGTGACTCACATGTGCAGAAGAAAAAATTACATCACATGCAAAATGGTATGTTTATGGAAGTAAATATGGATACTACATGTGTCCGCGTGTGCGCATCAGTTTTGCAGCCGTTGTGCAGAAAAAGTAACAACATAAAATTTTGCTAATGGTTTATATTTGCCACCACATGTCCCAATCTGCCTGTGCGGAGTGTGACATGTTTCTTACTTCTTTGACATAAAAGTCAGATGAAATGTATTATGACCATTCAGACTGAGGTTACTGAAAACATCAGACATAAATGTGATTTAAAACGACACACAAAGCGGACTGAATGTGATTTTGAAAAATATGTATTGCGATGTTCAGACAAGATAAACAGAAAAATATCAGATGCACCACTTATTCATTTTCATTGTCTACATCACTTATTTCATTAAGAAAAACTCAGTTATTTATCTGCAATGTGACTGTATTTATTAGTGTCCTCCGGTAATAAATAACAGTTCTGTGTTACATCATAAATTCTGCAGTGAAACTAAAACTGTAAAAGGAAACATATCCAATGCCTAACATGAAAATCAAATTAGGTCATTTTTCCAAACAGCATCACAAACATCCCCTAAAAATCTGTAAATCGTCAAACACATAAACTTCATATTACCTTTGTGTGAGTTCTGTGTTTGGTGGTTCTGCATGTTGACTAGAATCTATTTCAGCCCACAGAGTGCCGTCGGAAATTGTCAATTTGCAATTGCAGTGTTATTTTTTGGTTTGTTTCTATTTAGAATGAACTTGCACCTCCTGTGGGCAACACGCCTGCTCCACTAGGTGAGCTAAAAACAGCTACTAAAATGCTGCACTTGGATTACATCCAGAGGACCTGGCTAATTCTTGATGTGGACACTAGAAGCATTAATCTTAGCATTTAGCATACCAAAATGACCATAGGAAACACAGATAAAAGCCTTTATCGAGCACTGCCACCCAAATGAAGCTCAATTAAAACCAGGAAACCTAAAAAAAAAAAAAAAAAAAAAAAAAAAAAGACTAAGTCTGTCTTACCCTCTGTTTGGTGGTCAATGTTAATATTTCAGCTGAAAAATGCTGCCGTCTACTCCTTTGGCTGTGTTAGTTGAAGTGACTTGTGACACTCCAAGTTATTTAAATAAAGATGTTTTTTTTTCCAGACTAGAGTATCTTCCTGCTACATGCTATGTTTGGGTTCACTTCCTTCTTTTGAGAACCAGCCCTCATTTCTCCTGACTCTGGTTGGTTGATAAGACAAGGGACTGCCAACGCCCCCAAAGAATAAGTCAACACCCATCTCTTAGGAATAATACTCTCATTACCCCCTGACAAACTCTAAACTCCCTCTGGAGAGGCAGAACCACTCCGTTAAAAAATGCTACTTTCTGGTGTCGGAATTATCTTTGCAAAATACTTTCTAAGTGACCATTTTCTGTCATTTTCAGAAACCATGTCGTCCACAGTAAATTATTTTCATGCAAGACACAGCACCATCCTATGATGCAAAAGATACCAGTGAATCTTTGGTTGCTATGGGTACAAAAAAGGTAAAAGTAGTGAGTCCAACTGCATCACCTAACCTCTTGTCTATTAGGAACTGGTAGAGATCCTTAAAAGCAGCTCTGAGTGGATGGAGTGCAGTGTACCTCCAAATAGTAACTTTTGGAAGCGAATTCTGGTTTCCTCAAAAGCAGAAAACTATCAACAGACTTCCAAGCTCAGTAGATGAGAGAATTGTAAACTAACACTTATGTTAACATGTAACTTGATCTGGAAAAATGCTACTTTGACTTATATTTTTTTAAAATATACCCTACAGCAGGAGTGTCCAAAGTCGGTCCTCGAGGGCCGCTGTCCTGCAGGTTTCCCATGTACTCCTGTTCCAACACATCTAGCTTCCACTAAATGGATCAAACAGCCAATGACGTGCACAACTGATTAAGCTCTACTAATAATTAATTTGAATCAGGTGTGTCTGAGCAGGGACACATAGAAAACCTGCAGGATTCTGGCCCTCGAGGACCGGAGCTGGACACCTCTGCCCTACAGAATGCAAAAATACATCAAGTGTCATATTCAGTTCCTTACAAGCTATTTCACGTTTTGAAATAATTGCAGATGTGATGAATTCATGATTTTTATATCTATTTTGTACATATGAACAGAGACATATTAAAACCAATATGCTGAACTGTTTTGGTCACTGTGAATATTTAAAGTGAAACTATTATGTGCATTTCAGGCTTATTTATTTTTCTTTCTGAGACCAGAAGGGCTGGGATTGATGAAGTTATTGTCACAAATCGCTGTATTTACTTCAGACCGACCCTCAGATCAGCCTGCAGGCAAAACGAGTGGATTGAGACTCTTCCGCATTAAGCTCCGCCTCCCGCCACTGCACTACATCGGGAGCGCGCACCGCACCTGCTTTCGCCGTCATTGTAACATCTCATAAACAGAAGAATTAGGCTAATATGAACTCAATAAAAAAAAACAAAATACAATGTCAACACATAGCATACAGCCCTACATGTTGGAACCGGAATCAGACCCTGAAAACGAAGTGGAAAACAGCAACCCACAGCAACGAATGCAGCAGGATGTCTCTCTTTGGTAAACTCACCAGCCATCGTTGGAAATAACTTTATCCCACGTTTTCCACCCACCTGTTGTATTTGTACATGCCCTTGTTAACCAGTAGAAGGTAACCAATCACCGAACCTTATCCCCCGGGACGTCACAAGGATTTCCAAGTAGAAAAAACTCTCTAAAACGACGCATTTTTCGTTGCCATGGAAACCAAACAGAGAGCGTGCTGGAACTCAAAATCAAACTCAAACATGCGTTTAGGTGATAGGTTCCGTTCACATGTCTGATGAGGATTCAACACTGCAACACTGTAGAAAGCTCAGAAAACTCCAAATACCATAATAGCACCCCTTTAAGAGCTGTTGATGTAACAATGGCGGCAGATCTGCACATCCTCTCATCAAATTGCTCATTTTCCAGCAAATGTTGGGGGTAATGACAGCCGAATGTAAATACAGCATCATGCATGTATGGTCAATCTGACTGCAACAGCGCAGAACAGAGAAGCTAAACAGCTAGTGTGGTTTCTCTCTGGATTAAGAAAGCCATCACTCACCAGTATCTTAATGAAGCTACCAACAGTTGCTTGGAGCTGTGTTTGTGTTCATCTTTTAATATCATACACCTTTGAACATTAAGTCAAGTTATTTCAACACAATAACCTGATTAAAATGAACAACATATATATATATATATATATATATATATATATATATATATATATATATATATATATAAAGGTAATTCCTCACAAGTCTGTATTAATTGCTACAGTACATTACTAATGTGAAGACACACTGTATGTGCAAGATGTGAAAAAGACAAATGCGCACTGCAAGAGCATTTAGCAAAGCCATATAGCAAGAACTATAGAAAAAAAATAAAATAAAAATAATATATTTAAAATACACTTTTTTTCCAGCTTGTTTGGTCAGCTGTGTTCATAAAGTTTTACTGAGCTTAGAAAGACAGTCACAGTCTAGTCATACTCCTCACAGTCTTGACTAATTAACGCCATCGCAGCTCTGAGTGCACGGACAGTCATGCCAGAGAGGAGCAAGAACAAAGTAGGAAGAAACAAAGATTTCAGTATCACTTCATATGAAAATTATGGAAATTACAGATGCTGTCATCTGCAAGATTCCAGACTCAATAGCATCCCAGAGCTTATGAAATATAGATAAATTTAGCTGGAAAGCATGAAAGCAGTGATGAAGTGGAGAGAAGATTATACATCTGCCCTCTGAATCTGACAGGAACCTGAGATCACGGCTCGACATGGCAAGAGAGAAACTCCCCGACAGTCAATCACTGTAACGACACTCAGGGTAGTTTGTTAAAGTCACGCAAGGCCAACCAGTCTGGGTCAGGTCTGTGCAGATTAAGCTCTCGCATGCAGCTTTTTATTTCCTTATTATCCTGTGGAACACTCCAGTGATTATGGGGCAACTCTGCGACACAACGATGACTCACAGCTTCCTGTATTCAGCAGCCAAGAAGGGATGTGAAACAAATGCTATGAACATACCTCCTGCCACACACACACACACCATATCTAACAGCAATCACAACAGCAGCACCAGCAAATGCATCCCATGTTAAAAAAAAACAGATGGAATCTCACCAGATGAAGCATATCATAGATGGAGTCTGAGGAGCGCTTTCTGTGCTTGTTCCACTTCAGGACGGACATAACCCAGTGCAGGTGGACAAACAGTGTGAGTTAAAGCAGAAAAAAGAGGAGAAAAAAAAGACTACACTGTCCCTCTCCAATACATTTTCAGACCTTTTGTCAACCCTGTTTTGTAAAAGAAGGTACTGTGGTGCTTGTGATGAAGGCTGAGTGAAGCTGCTCAGCCTCCTCCTCTCCGCCCACCAGCACTTACAGCCTTCCAACTCCTCTTCTGTTGCACCCTCACAGTCTGATGTTTCCCTGCCTCTAATATTCTGCTGTTTTCTCTCTCTCTGCCTCTCTCTATCCTCTCTACAGGCTGGGTATATTCAGGCACACACAGTGAGTGTGAATATCTGGCCAACTCTGGCATCATTGTAAATGAGTTTTGATAATCCCCCTGACTGGACTGAGAGCAAAGCTGCAGGAGGGAAAGTCTCCTCCTCAAGGTTGCAGTGGAGCAGGACTGGCTGGGTAAGCAACACAGCGACAGAATATAAATGCAGGTTTCAATGAGAGGGGAGCTGCAAAGGAGATGGCCACAGAGCAAGGTGCAGGAAGAAAATGGGAAACGCAATTAGTAGCACATTTTATGATACGCTGGCTTCTGTGATCCGTTCATAAGAAAAACATATAACCACTTCAGACAGGATGGCTTTATGATCATTTCCATTCTAAAACAATATTTATTATAATGCTGATCAGAGAACATTATTTATCAAAATTTAGTGGCAAAGCTAAAGCCTAGTAAATGAAAAAGATAAATGCCCGTTGCGCCTTTCTCTGGTGGAAGCAGACATTTTATGATGAGGAAAGGTGAACAAACAGGTTTCACTGATCCTGCCGAGTGGTTGTAAGTGTGACCTGCCTGGCCCTGAGCTGCCATTATCCCAGATGCACAATCATAGAATAAATGACTGTCATGTGCCTGGTTAAGTTTCTTCTGTCTATGCTAGGCATGTAAAAGACCAGCGGATCAGTGCTTTGCTTTTCAGTCGGTCCCAGCAACGTGCAGACACCTGAGGAGTCTATGATCTCAGGCCACATAACTTTAAAAGGTGGTCAAAGGGTTTGTCAGCTCACTAGATGAAACATCAATGCTGCGAAAGGGACACTATCTTCTAGACTTTTCTATGTGCAAAGAAAATCATTGTTTTTGAAAATCTATTGGTTTTTCTTCAATTTTCAAACTGACAATGCCTATGTTTAAATATGTTGAGCTGCTCTGTGTCTACCAAGTGCAAGAATGTGCAGAAATTAATACCACTGCCTCCTCATATCAAGTTTTTTTTAAAGATATCATATCAAGTTTTTTTTAGATATTAATATATTAATATAATTAATACTTAAATCTAGCCTGTAAGTACACACTTTGAGCAGCAAAGTAGATCCCAGAACAAGTAAAAGTGACCAGAAATTGACAAATGCTGGCTATATGATAAAAAAGGATCAAATAGAAAAAAAAAACTTCTTATCTGATCCAGAATCTTCACTGAGTTAATCAATACCTATCAATCTCTTGTTCATGTTCAGACCAACTACTAAAACATCTGTGGTAACAGGAAGTTGAGCTGTACCCACAAGGGAAACTTCCCAAGCAGAGCTTTAGATCAGATTTATTAACTCGAAAAGCACTCGGAGAGCGCACACCTCCACCAAGGCCTTTAAAAAAGTTCCCTGGATCAAAACGGTGAATCAGATCACCACCAACATTAAAAGAGTTCTTCTTTTTCACATTTCCAACAACTCCTGAAAATTTCATGAAAATCCGTCCCTTACTTTTTGAGTTATCTTGAACCAAAACAAACAAACAAACAGATCAACAACAGTTAAAACGTAACCTCCTTGGCGAAGGTAAACATCTGTATTATTCTCTATCTAGGATCTGCTGACTAAGTCACAAAGCAGACTAAACTGAGCTTTGCATTTTTCAGTGTCATAACAAATTTATCTTCTACTTTCAAAACCAGAGAGAATAAAGAAAGTCTTAAACCAATAATAGATCATAAAATGTATGCTGTATGTACGCACACCATTAGCCTCAAATGAATCACGTTAAAAAGGAAGAAAAACACAATTTAACAGCACAAAAGACCAGATGAACGCGAACAAGGACTTTCTAATGTCTCAAATTGTTCTACAATAAGCATAAATGTTAAAGAGAGTGTGGACAGACAGGCGGTGATCCAACATGTCCAGAGTTTAGAGGAACAGTGGAACTGCAGAAGATGCTGCATTTATTTTCAAAGATCTTCCACTGACAACCAATCAGAAAATACAGTAATAAAGGTTTGACTTAAGAGAGCCATGCAACCATTTTATGTTCAGTTACAGAAATAAAATGAAAGCAATTTCTTTTATTAGCATAAAAAAACATCCCCGTCTTACCAGCCAAAACAAATTATGACATTTTGTGATTTTTACTCTTTTTTTCCCCATTTTTCATCTTGATAATTATGTTCTCAGTTGATTTTTTGCAGATTGCATCTTATTTAATTTAAGGTTAAATTGAATACAGCAGACATAATCATCTCCTAATAAGCACGCACAATCAAGCAATTAAAATGCACACTTAAAAGCAAGCTTATTCAAAGACTAATGTATTATCTAAGAGTTGCTCTCTAAATGCAAACTACAAACTTGTTCAACAATTAAAGCGACTAATAATCTTTTAATAAAAGCTCTATGGATTTAATCATGTGAAAAATGACTGCATTGTGTTACAGCTGTGTGTTATGAAGGAAAATGATTTGCATTAGGCAGCAACACACTAATGTAAATATGGAAGGAAACTGCACTGCTTTTATAAACAAGATAAAATGAGCCAGTAACAGATGGTGACTCAAACTGTGCTGAAGCAAAATGTCCATGAGTGCTTTTTGTCATAACAACAGAAAGCTGAGAGATGCAGCGAAGGACAAATAAAAAAAAAAAGAAAAGGATAGATGCACATGTTTTCTGTTCTCTTACCTTTTTGCACTCCTCAAACTCACTGAAGATCTCAGAATCATCATCCAGGCTGTCGCCAGAGCTCTCAAGCAACAGTCCCACCCCGTCATCCAGGATTTCCTCTGCATCCAAGCATAACCGTCAACTTTGAGTTTCATGGATGTTATTAGTTCAGTTTAGGGTGATTTACTTCTTTACTTTGTCATTTTAGTAAGATGTGAAACTGCATTATGATCATCCACAAAGTAGGACCTTCACTGTGTTTGCATAATTCAAACTGCTGTCTCTAAGGATACTGGTGAGAAACCTTGTGATGGCTGTTTTGATGTGGAAGCTGGAAACTGAGTATTTGCAAATAAAGTGCTTTCAGATACTAAAAAAATGCTTCTAGGAGTTTGACGTTTTAGTAATCTTTCATTGGATTTGTGAATGTGGGACATAAGAACAGCACAACAGTCTGAATTCGATGATTTTCACCTTGACTCTGGGAGAAGATGTCAGTGTAGAGGTCTTCTGCTGCATCTGAGCGACGCGGCGGCAAGTAGCACAGCTGACGGCGCTCAACGGACGGCAGGGTGTTGACGGTCAAAGCAAGCGAGGCCTGAGAGAACGCGGCCTTCATGTCGGAGAAATTCAGACTGTAAGAGTTTTTCCCGTTGAGCTGAAGGATTTCATCTCCTGCATTTAGACCTGCAAAGTCAGATGGAAACATTTCAACATGTTTTTACAACATGAAACACAAACTTATTTATACAACAAAGCAACACATCCATCCACTGTCTTACAGCCTATCCCTGCAATTACTGGGCGAGAGGCAGGGCACACCCTGGACAGGTTGCCACTGCATCACAGACAACCACACACACACACACACACTCCTAGGGAGTAGCCAATTAACCTAACATGCACATCTTTGGACAGCAGGAGGAGCCTGAAGAGAACCCACACATACACGGGAAGAACATGCAAACTCCACAGTCCAAACCTCTCCTGTCCAAGGCTCAAACCAGCAACCTTCTTACTGGGAGGCCATAGTGCTAACCACTACGCCGCTGTCACTCTAAAGAAAAAAATTCAACTTTATCACACCTTCCTCTGCTTTTTATACCCACTAGCATGACCTACTTTTCAACATAATAATAATAATAATAATAATAATAATAATAATAATAATAATAATAATAATAATAATAATAATAATAGTAATAATAATAATAATTAATAATACTAACAACAACAATAGTAGTAGTAATAATAATGATAATAATAATAATAATTAATAATACTAACAACAACAACAATAGTAGTAGTAGTAATAATAATAATAATAATAATAATAATAATAATAATAATAATAATGTATTATTATTGTTTGATGGTGCCTGTCTGGACATCAAAGGTCACCTTACAAGAGCAAATCAATAAACAGACACATAAATAAAAGAAGTCTAAAAACAATCAGAGACAGTGTGAAATGTTACAGAGAATATGCCAGTTGGAACGTGACATTTTGCACTGATGCAGTGTGGGTATCTTAATGTTTGCTGCACATATTTATTATCAACTCCACATTTTTACATCATTGTGGAATAACTTGTGTAGGGCTTCCAATGTGAAGCAGCTGTGGTTTAGTGGTATATACAACATCTTTGCCCATTAAAACCAGTGAGAGGTAGTAAAGCCTTGTTTGCTAAACCTTCTCTTCCAGCATGTGGTTTATGCATTTAAAAAAAAAAAAATCTGTCTACCTTGGTGAGAGAAATACTAATGCAAGCTGTCCGTTATGTTATGTTAGTTAACAGGCAAACAAGAGTTTAGAAGGAAATAGCTCTTTTAATAAAAATGTGGTGTAATAAACCTTTGGCAAAGGCTAATCCCCCTGCTTTTACATCCGTGATGTAGAGCTGTTGTACTTCGTCTTCCTCCACCACAGAAATGGAGAAACCTGAGGAATAAAAGACAAAATTAAGAGAAGTGATAGCAATGGAGGTGGATGACTTGCATACACCAGACTGTGGAGATGCTCTGAATAAAAGGTCATGTGCAGGTAAAAAAAAAAACAAAAAACCAAAAAACCAAGGAGATCACTGTGCAGAAAAAGACAAACATAACACATGAAATTTTCACTGCAGTTTCATAACTGGAGACAGAAATTGTTCTTACCGTAACCAATCATACAGGATTCATCTCTGTCAAACTGGATTACTTTAGTTATTTTAGAGCAGAGCTGGATTTCTTTGTAAAGCTGTGAAGAACAAAAAGAAGGCATTATATAAATCCTGAAACGCTCGCAGACTTTAGTCACAGAGTGGTGGGTGGGTTACTGACAGCAGGAAGAGAGAGCATTCATTTTCTGTGTTCTCTGACAAAGCAGCTCGAGCTGCCTTTATGAACAATGCTGTGTACTGTGTCATGATTACACTGTGTAAATACAAAGGTGGCTTCAGATATTTCTCAAAAGGGTTTCCATAAATATGTTTAAAGTGCATCGTCTTCCTAGAAAGCTTATCATCTGGAATAATGAATGGAATTAAAGATGGAAAAAAAATGTCAAGAATTCAAAATAACAGATTCTTGTATGGCCGTAAAATTATACATGTGAAAATGTATACAATCTAATGAAATTACTAGCACTGAAATCCATTTATTGACCTTTGGAAGTTAAAGTCATCTGGTTGGATAAGAGGGATAAGACCATGTTCAAACAGGCAGTCACCTACCAGGTCACATATATCCTCTTCTGGTTTGGGAATGTAGAATTGCACTTGGTTTTCAATAAGGAATTTCAGCCGCAAGTAGTGTTTGGTAGGATCAAGGTCATGAGCCTGTGTGATTGGAGAAATAAACATTTATTATGTCATATCATAGAAAAAAATGTATTTTCTATTTGGAAGCCGAAAAACTGACATTTCTCAGGTCAACTGTTAATAAAATGAGCAAACTGTCCCCTGTGTGAATCCTAGATATGGGAATGCATACAGAAGGCACATTTTCTTTTAAACCATTTAAAAAACACATTAAAACAACCAGTTCAGGTCCTGCGACTGACTTTTTGGCTCTGTTACCTTGCAGATTGCTTCCAGAACACACAGTGCAGACTCTCCTGGCTGGATGATGGTTAACACAGGCTGGTCATTTGGCAGGCTGACCCAGGAGGGAGTGAGGTGGTCCGGGACCCAGATGTCACTCTCAGTGGTAGCTCGTGGGAAGCTTTTCACAGTTCCTTCCTCATTTTTCTTGTAACACAAACACCAAACGTATGCAATCACTACTGCTACCAATATACATACTGATTTGTTTCAATTATATTCCACTTTCTGAATGTTTCAATAATTCCTTAAAGTAAACTTTTCTTTCCTACTAACTTTTCGTCTACATTACTACCGTTGGTGAATTCATAAAGTATCCGTATAGATTATAGACTATGAAAGATTTTTTCTAATCCTGTCATGCGCCTGAGAAGTTGTTTTCTTAGGACAGATACGGGTCTAAAATTAAATTAATGTCAATGTTTGACAAAAAGTAGTTGAATAAGTTTCACTTCCTGTTTTTCTTTCAACCAACAGGATAATTCATGCTTCCAGACAAAGAATGATTCCTACTTACTGTGTTTTCCTTTACAGGATCAACATAGATGCCATCAACAGGCTTTTTCTCTGGTTCTTCACCATCAGCAAAGACCTGCAGAGGGAAAATAAAAGGGTTGAGAAGTGACACCACAAACACGATAGTGAAAGACTTCCTGTGCCAAAGCTAACGGTACTGATGTGCAGAAAACAACAAACACATGACACTAAAGACTCACACAGACCTGACTGACTGTAGGGTGGGCTTTTGTCTTCTTCTTTGAGGTAGTGTCTAGACCCCAGAGAGACGAGAACCTGCTCTTGCGCTTGCTGCAGGAACGGGACACGGCCTGTGTTCGCCGTCTCACTCCGGTCTCGGTGCGAGCAGCCACCTGCAAAAACAGAGCAGACAGAGTCAAAATAAACGAGATGAGGCACACATAGCTAGCGGTTTGATCTCAAGTCACGCCACACGTTAGAATATTGTAAAGCAAACAGTAATCATTTTATAAGTGGAGCAAGAGGGGTATAAAGCAGATATAAGGTTAGGTATGAACAGATATAAGACAAAAATAACATACATAGAAGTAGAAGTCATATTTGTTTTGCAATGAAAAAAGTGAAATCTAAACATAAAGCTGTCAATCATCAGCATGAACACATGGCCTATAACGCATTAAATAAGAGGAACTGAACACCTAGGGATCATCCACCTTTTGCCAATCAGTGTTTCAAAGCTGCAGTGGGCACGGTGTTGTTGCAGGTATCGATGTATGTGGGATGAACAAATTAGAGGATTGAAACTGCAGGGCGGCTATTAGTAGTCTTCTCTTGTTTGAGATCTCAAACTGCCATTTTGCAGCTTTTACACCCACCAGCTCAACTGCACTGCGTTGGTGTTGAAGGAAAAAGTAGCTCAATGATGTCTAAAAATCGAGCATGTTTTTCTCTGCAACGTGTGGAGAGCATAACCCTGCTGCTGCAGTAGGAGGCCAGAATGGAACTAAAACCCACAAAAGGTGCCCTGTGTGAAACACAAGCTCCAAAATAGCAACGACATGGATTCATACAAAGCATTTGTTTCTGGAATCGATTTCCCTGCCCTGTTGGAGAATCACTCGTTGCACGCAGTGATGCCACAGCGTTTTATGAAAGAGACACAATCATGTCTTTTTTACATTTACAGAGCAACAATCTAGATAGACACAAGAGTAGCACAAAATGGAGAGATCATCTTGGAAGTGAGAGGTTAATTCAATTCAATTCAATTTAACTTATTTATATCGCGTCAAATCACAGCAATGCCATCTCAAGACGCTTTACAGACAGAAAAAAAGAAAAGAAAAACATAACTAAAGCCAATTCATAATAGCCTTTATAAGGAAACCAACAGATTGAGTTGGTTTCAGGCTTGTTCTCTGCAACAGCTACAATTAATGTTCCTAAAGTATAACTGAGACAGTCATCAGTCCATCAGGTCTAACCAGGTACACGTGTAACAACTGCAGCTACACAAAAAGTGTGCATGTATGTAAATATAGATACTTTATTGAAGCACATCACTACTATCCTTTCCCAAATTATCTACAAGCATTAAAAAGCATGAAGAAGAAAAACAGAGGATATCTACCAGAGCGTGGAAGGAGGAGACTGAGAATATACCCAGCCGACCCATTGCCAGCTTGGTGGGGCGAGAAGCAAAGGCCAGGAGGCGTTTAGGGTTGGGCAGCTCTCCCCCTTGCAGGCTAGCCAGGTAGCACCTGAAGCGAAACAGGTCCATGTGAAACTGCTCAAGGTTCTGCTCCCATAAGAAGATCTGCAGGGCAAAAGAGACACAACAACACATCCGCTAACTGTTCAAAGCAAGGCTCCTGTTTATTAAGTTCAGATCAAGATGGAGCGCTTCCTCTCTTCCCCAAACGCTCTGTTAGCGGGTTTTCTCCAAGTCGTGCCAACCTGCCCCCTCTTTGCCTGTTGGTTGATGTTTATTGGGGAAGTAGAGCAGGACATTGTGAGTGTTCACTGGGCCATCCTATCTCAGTCACGGTCCTGAACTGGTGGCCATCACCGTGGTGGAAGGTTCTGTTTTACTGCCAAGTCACCCAGAGACGAAGAAACAATACGGCGCATTCCACTGGCAGAACGAGGCTGGGAGCGTTTCAGCTTTCTAAGGAGCAGTCCTACATCCATTCAGCTCTGCACAATTTGAAACCTGACACTGCCAAACAGAAGATCTCCAACCGGGCACTACCTAACGGGCCGAACAAAGGCCATTTGATCACCCCTCTCTGTAAACAAACCTATTAAAGACAATATGAGCTTTGCAATTAATTAAGAGAATGGAGGGTCATCGACCAGTGCCAACTGCATACCGTGAAAAAAGGAGGAAAGGGGAATAGAGGAGTGACTATGGTGGCAGATAGATGTGCAGCATCAGCAGCCTCTAGAGGATAACACTTTATTAATGCTGCTCCCCACTTCTATGTCCTTTTTAAACCACTTTACTTATTAAGTAAACACAACATAACATGAATATACATTTTTTAAAAATTGCAATTTGAAAATAAACCATAATATGATGTAGAATATGTTTTAGAAAAACTTCCATCTTGAATTAGGAAGCAGGTATTTTAAAAAAAACAATGAAAAATGGCCAATTCTCAGCTCATAATTAAGGGAGGTGGGCTGACCTATTTCTTGTTTTTTCCATATTTTCCATATTTGTTCTGCAGGATTTTAGGTTCTGCTGTTAAAATGATCAAAATAACAGATTTTTCTAAAAGCTTGGACTAAAATTAGAAAATGTAAAAGGTGAGGGTATAAACAGACCGCAGTTTTAGACTTCTGAAGTATTTGAAGTGCGTAGAAATCTCCAACAGTGTATCTGCCTACGAGAAGACTGATTAGAAAGTGGAATGAAACCTACTTGATCCAAGATAGTTTTCCTCTTCTTGGTGTCAGTCACAGCAGACAGCTGCATGTCTCCCATCTTCTTCATTTTCTCATCCATGTCGATCTTCTGCTCCAGCTTTTTGATCTCAGCACGAAGCAGCCGAACTGTGTCCTCTCTGTGATGGTGGCGGGCAACAGCAGTCGCGCATGCTGAGTGGATAGCTGTGATCCAGTTTTCTAGCTCTGTCTGGCTGCAGGTCTACACGGGACAGAAATGTTGAAATTGCACAGTAACTTCATGAGATGCAACATTCAAAGGAATATAGAAGAATGCAAACTTATTAGTAGAAAAGAAAATTGCACTGTAAAGCAGGATTTAAATATCTGGTGAGATTTTTTAAAATGAAATCCTGGATTTTTTTAGGTTGAGCTCAGTTCTTCCCACAGTGCATTGCCATCATAACTTTTTATGTTCACCTAAACTATTTCTTTTCCATGTTATCTTCATGATGACATTAATGTGTAAAGCTATGTCACAGAGCTCTGTTATCCAAACACTCAGGAAAATCACTGTTTAGCTGCAAACAAGTGGAACAAACTTCCAGTGGACATTAAACTCAGCAAATGTAGACACAATTTTAATCTAAGAACATTTTGTTTTCATGCACAGATACATGAAATTTTCATGGTAAGTTTTAAATTCTCTTGCTTTTAAAGGTTTAATATAATTTATTATGATTTCATTGTGATTTTTGTTATTTTTTCCTACCTTTTACTACTTTGTAATGCTTTATCACCATCTGTGATACGTTTAATGCTTTATGTAAAGCGCTTTGAATTGTCTTGCACGTTAAATGTGCTTTACAAATGAACTTTCCTCGTTATCATGGTTGTTGAAGTCAGTCAAATCAGATAAGTAACTTAAATCAGACCATATCATGAAGATACTATGATTATGTTCAAGTTCTTTCATGAGTCATTCTCTTACCTGGAAAAGAAATGCATCTCCTAAGGAATTACTGAGGCAGAACACAAAGTCCTTTTTTGGATGTTCCGGTACAGCTTGGACAATGCTGTTCTCTGCCCATATGGCATGCTTGGGAATACTGTTGTTGTCAATTCCTGAACGACCATCCGTCTCATAAAAAAATAGAGTGCATCCTGGAAAATCCAAACAATCTATTACTCAAAAGGACAGACACTTGTTGGACGCAGTCTTAAGGAAAGCATAAGAGTGATACTTCTTTTAAGACACCTTCTCAGAAGCTATTTAATTCTGCTCTCCAGTGGCCAAGATTAAGAAGTGCAGCATGGCTGCAGAAACGTGTATATATATATATATATATATATATATATATATATATATATATATATACATATATATATATATATATATATATACATATATATATATATATATATATATACATATATATATATATATATATATATATATATATATATATATATATATATATATATATACATATATATATATATATATATATATATATATATATATATATATACATATATATATATATATATATATATATGTATATATATACATACATATATATGTATATATATATATATATATATATATATATATATATATATATATATATATATATATATATATATATATATATATATATATATATATATATATATATATATATATATATATATATATATATATATATATATATATGTATATATATGGGTGTGTGTGTTAGTTCCAAAAAATGTATGATGGTGAATAAATATCTATTGGATTTTAATGACATTAATGAAAAGTGCAGTAAATTGTTATGTTATGGCCACATCCCATTATGGACAGAACGCACCTTTCAGGGAAACCCAGTAACTCTTCCACTTGCGTCTTGTGGCTGATTCCACTTTCTTGTTCTTCTTATGTACAAGGAAGTTCTTGACAGCGAGTTTGCCAGCTTTGCGTACCATCCCCTGGACAACGCTGAGCAACAGATCCGACTGGTAGGCGGAGCTCATAGTGCTTTGCTCATCGCTCAGGGCGGAGCCTGCTTCCTCCACGCTCTCCGTCTGGCAGGAGCTCATTTCTAGCTCCTGACGAAAGTTTTCGTACACACCCTGCACACATTCTGTGGCTCCGCCACCACCGCTACTGCCACTGTCACTGCCGGCAAACATGTTCCTGCCGTGCACTGAACATACGGAGTAGGACGCTGACATGGTTTTGTAGCGGCGAGACTGATGCTCTGCTTCCACCATCACCCCGTCGATTCCACTGTCCTCGTACTCGCTGCTCTCCCCGGCTGTAACATCCTGAATTGTGGCAGAGGCACAAGACAGGTGAGACGGCATGGCAACCGGGATTGCTTCATCACTAAAGGAACAGGTGGTCGGCAACAAGCACCCTGGCAGACAGCTGAGAAGTCTCAGTAGAAGCAGGATAGAGCCTCTGCTGTAAAGCAAAGAAGCATCAAAAATGGACTTTTGAGGCCTCCCTGAATGGCTAAATCCGGAGGATCTGCCTAAAATGAATGACTAACAATAAAGCCTCTGCTGTTGTGCTGAGTACAGCCTGCCCCTCCTGTGGCACCACAAGGTCTGCCCTCTCCTCCCCACATGGCCAAAGGCTCCTGGGAGATGAAGGGGGTTACACTAAGCTTGGTATCTCCATCTGGTCACATGACCAAATCATGCGCTCCAGAGCTCCATTCACCAAGGTTTGACGGTGCCCCCGTCGTGACAGGCCCACCACACACGTTTTACTGTTACTCTCTTCCCCAGGCCTTTCCTCATTATCATAACAAAAGCCTGGGGCATTTCTAACGGGGAGTGACTTTAAGCTGTGCTCACCCCCCTTTTCCTTGCTGCTCGTCTCCACTCACAAGAAAAACAACAGTTTCACCGGCGAACGGCAAAAGGCCGCTTTCTTTTTCTTTTTACATTTGATCGGTTTTAGGAGCTTAATATCTGTGAGATGAAAACATCAGAGGAAGCTCTGGCTCTAAGGGGGTTAAAAAATAATGACGTGAGCTGTCCTACTGCCGATGCCTCCTCACTACATTAAAATTCTGCACAACTTCTCATCTTCTACGCGAGAACACAAAAAAGCCATTACAAAGCTTTAACAATTCAGTTCCCCGACATTTAACCATCTACGATGGTCTCTAGCAGACACGAATACTTTTCCATAATTTGTGTCTCGTCCTCTTTAAATTAGTGGTCTAAAACTGGAGTCTATTAAATGACTACAGATCGTCTTACCTGGATAGTTTGTGCCCTCCTGCCCTGCATGCTGGCACATATGGTGTCTGGGTGGTTGCTCAGGCCTTCGGACAGGCAGTGGGAACGCCGGCAGGGAAGGGTGTACGCACCGTAAGTGTTCCCATCCTCCTCTGAAGGGGAAAGCATCTTGTCATCCTCGCCCTCTCTGACAGACCTGTTGGTGTCATGCCACTTGGCGTAGCGACCGTGGGGCTGCCTTCGGGTTGGACTCGTGTTACTGTACAGCTCACCCAGAGAGTTGGCCCTGTCAGCGGAGTCTGTGGGGCTACACTGCAGGTGGCCTTCGCAGTCTGTGAAATCCCTTTCAATGGCCATGTCTATGATCTCCTCGGTGCTGGTCAAGTGGTCTTGACTGACATCAGACAGGGAGAACTCCAGGCTGTCGTCTCGCCACATGTCTGCAGATTTGGACCTCTTTTTGAAGCTGACCGTCTCTTTGGAGCAATCTCTGGTTTTCTGGAGGTATTTCACTTCTTTTGTATATAAGTCATCATCCTGCACTTCCTCAGCAGTAGGACCAGGTAGGGTTATGTGCATTGTATTCATGTGCACAGAGGGGTTGGCCAGGTCATTGTGAAAGGAGACAGGCCGCAGACTCATGGCCACACGATCCACCCAAATGGGGCTTCCAAAGTCTGGGAGGATATTAGTCTCATTGAAAGGTTCCAAGCCATTGTCAGCCAGGGACTGGGGGATGCTTGGGGTGCTACTCGAGCGTGTGCTCGTCTCAGAGTTCCTGTGCTCTATTTTTCCTGATGAAGCATGGCGAGAGCGTCTGGACTGTTTGCTGGAGATGCGAAGTGACCGAGACATGTGCTTACGTGACAAATAGCCACGTCCATTACTGTAAAGGGCACGGTCCCCGTACTGGCTCTCAACATTTCCCATGATTCAGAGCCTGGATGACAAAAGAACACAAAACTTGAAGTGAATTTAGAAGTTTATGATGATAATGTGCTATTTAACAGACTAGAAAGAGAACAATGTAAATGTTGGGAGCACCTGGAGGATCTTAAAGATTTTTCTGGCATTTTGTCACTGGATCTGCAGACCTTTAGCTGCTGGGTCAATCCGTGAAGTTCTGGAAGAAATACATCAGGATTAAAAACTTTTTTTTTTTTTGTGAAATGTTGATTTTTATAGCAGTTTGAGTTTAAAGGAACAGATTTCTAAAGGCAGACATTTTGCCTTTAGAAATCGTGTAAAGTTACACGACTGCCTGACTGTAGTCACGACAAAGGGGGGTAAGGATATAAAATAGTAAAAGCAGAATAGCAATGCTTGTGTAATTGTTTACTTTTCTTTTTATTCTTTTAAAAAAAGTTGACTATTTTTGGTGGAAACAACTAAATTTAGATGTTACCCCAAGACAGGAAGAGGAAGCAATCCACTCAGTCCTTTTCAAAATGCACAGGGCGATGTGAAGCAGAGGGAACGTAATGAGAGCATGAGTATAGTAACAGGCTGAGTGAACATGAGTTATTCAGAGCTAAAGTGAACCGTCATGTTGTGTTATTGTCGGCTGTTCTCAGGGACTACCTCCTGCAGTACAGGGGGGCAGAGGTTTTCACCATGAAGCACATTTAGACTCCATCTACCTGCCTTTACGCTGGACAGCTTGTTCTAAATGAGGTCCTGTCCCATTGCCCCGAGACCATCAACAGATTGGAGTTTAGATCAACCAAGATGTGGTTGTTCTTCTTCCCCCTGATGTGTTTTCCCTTCATTTTAGATGGGGTGGGGTTATGTGTGTGGAACTGACGCATATGAGTGAGAGCCCAACCGTATGCTGCCGCATGCACTCAAGCTTACAGTGAAGGGAGTGTTATATAAACTGGAGCTGACCCTGTTTTTCTACCTTGTTGCTCTAATTCAATCTTCATTCTGTCCTCTCACCACCACTCACTGTCACTGTAGTGAACAATGTTTGATGTTTGCTGATGAAGTCCACTTATTTTTCAAATAACCCAGCGGTTTTTCACCCACTCCTTGATCCAGTTTATTAGGACAGGGAAGGCCAACGGAATAGGATCTAATTGTAAAGTACTGCACAGTTCATTGCTGGAAGAAACACAACGCTTACAGATTGCAAGATTTCCCAACTTTACACCATGGGTTTACATCTGAGTTGCTCTGTTCCTAAAATACACATTTTCACATTTTTTTATGGTCGTTAAAGTTTAATTGCTCTGCAGACTTTTGTGGAGCAAAAGAAAATGTGTTTACGTCCTGATATAAAAACCAGTCTTTCTGGATGAAAGTTCTGTCATTTATAGTGGAGTTCTTACTGGTGCATTATGTTGTCCAGTTGGTTAGACATCAGTATGTCATTAATGTTCGATCAAAACTCAATGATAAGAAATCGAAAAAGCAGGAAAAAAGTTTTGGGTTAGAAACCACAGTTTTGTTCTTTGCAGTGCCAAAGTCTAGCAAAATTCAACACTTATCAAAGAACTGAGACATGAAACTGTAAATAAAAAAGAATTTAAATCAAACATACAGGAAGCGACAGAGAAATTAGTCATATATTCTAGTCAGCCCATAAATAAACAGTTTTGATAACCTGCTTCAAAATCAGAAAAGTTCGTATTAAATATTTTTTTCAGATTGATCTATGACAGAAGTGTCCAAACTCAGACTGGATTCAGCAGCAAATGAAGTTCTGCACAATGACCGATTCATCTGAGTCAGGTGTGCTGGAACAGGGATGCATGGAAAGCCTGCAGGATTGTGGTTCTCCAGGACTGGAGCTGGAAACCACTCCTCTGTGACAAACAAGCAAGCAGAAGATTTCACTCCTACTAAAAGCTGCTTTCCTCCGAAAATTTTTAAAGACAGAAAAAGACAAATAAGTAGTCTTTTAGAAAAGATGTAAATAACGCATCTTATTTTAACTTACAATATGTTGTTGCCTTTCAGTCACAAAGTAAAAATGCTCCAAATTTCCCAACACACTTCTCTCTAAAACTGCTCCCGCTGCACATAAGACATATTCAGACCACCAAATTTTCCCCTCCCTGAGAAGCCTTGTGTATACACAAAAATAAAAGAACATGTTATTTTCCAAATTACAGAATTATTGTTTCAAAATCTAATTTTACTAAACTAATATTTTAAACTGCAGTAAAGGGAGATTGTGAGGAAAGGAATGTATTTTTAGCCATTTCACTTCACTGACTTAAAACAAAAAACAAGGGCAACATTGTCCAACAGCTTACAAGTGACAGATCCTTATAAACAGTCTCTCCAGGACTAAAGAACCACACCATGAACTCCTTCTCACACAAAACCAAGGCTGAAGAAATTCCTGCTCATCACTGATCAACAACTTAATGTTCAGGCGAAAGGTTTCCACAGCATCATAACGTCGTCATAGCTTCAGATGTACCTGCAAACACACAAGTAGCTCTCCCTGCATTGGCACTGTAACATCATTATTGTTCTTCATACATAATTAAATGCATAATAAATTTAGAGGCATGACGGGGACTTGCATGAATGTATCACCTCTCAGTTTCAGATGGGCTGAGTTCCAGCACATCCTCTATATAACAAGTCCTGAATGAAATAACTACAGAAGACTACATCTGCACAGTTCACAAAGACAAACCGTTTCATTGAGTCTAAAGACAAGAAAATAAAACCAGCTTAACCACAGCTGACACAGCTCTGGGGAGCTGGAAAGGCAATATTACTTAAAAAGCATCGGGCTGCTTCCAGGTGAGTGACAAACATACCAGAAAGCATTTTGTTACAACGTTCATATTGCAGTTACTACCCAGAACACTGACAGCTAAACACAATAAAACATGGGTGTCAAACTCCAGTCCTTGAGGGCTGGTACCTGACTGGTTTTTGTTGTTTCCCTGCACCAACACATCTAATTCACACAAATGGATCCAACAACTTCTTATCAACCTGTTAATTCATTTAGATCAGGTGTGTTGGAGCATGGAGACACCTGCAGGATACTGGCCCCCGAGGACTGCAGTTTGACACCTGTACAATAAAGCTTAATATTGCAAAACCTTTTGCCTTTTCTTTTAATAAAAAAGCTAAAGTTATACTAATAAATGCTAATGTATATTGGAACATCTGTGTCACGCATTTTGATTTATGTCTAAACGACTATCTCACAAAAAGGTTGGTTTCTGCAAGTGGGTTGGGTCGCTACACCTCCACGTGACATGCAGATAAGGAAGACTGTGTCATTCTTGAACTATGTGACAGGTAAATTTAAGGCCCTTTTGTTATTGAAGAACACTTGAAAGGACAACTTGAAAAATTCCTTGGCCTGCTGCAACAGGAAGCAAGAACCCTCCAACCCCGACCTGCATTTTCCAGTAGAAATGATGAAAGTTTCTGCCCCACAGCCAAAATCTGACCTACCAACAGTGTGAAAGAGCTGCTCTGATATTCTTAAACTCCAGAAGTTAATGTTGAACATTATGACACAAAAACACAAACACTATCATTGTTGCACCAAAACTTGGTAAATGGGGCAGTGAAAGAAGGCACAAACTGGGCTTATATGTTGTTTCAACATTCCTCCCATTTAAACATGCACTGATGAAAAGAAAGAATGCATCACACTGACTAGTTACAAGCTTTAACACAAAACCCTGTAATCTGAAGACTCCTGGCTCTAAAGATAATAACACAGGTAGTTGGAAGGAGGAAGGGAGAGGGTTTCCCACTGAAAGACTGCACTCAGGACTCATATTTTCCAGCTGATGGAGTCATATGCTTGTGTATGAAAGGAAGTAAGTCCCAAGCAGCAGCTCTTATTCTCATGACTCATTTTCTGCTCTCATGAGCTCTCAAGATTGTGGGACTATCTGAGGACAGAGAAACTGTTGCATCACAAACAATTGCATCCATCATTGTAAGGCTTCCGTTTCAATGAGAATCATCCATACGGGGAAGATTTATCTGAAATGTTAACGAGCAAACAAAAGACTTATCCAGCCAATTTTTAATATCTCCAAAACAAACAGTAACATTGCCAAGAGAATATGTTTTCTGATATGAATGTAAGACTTTGAAAAACAAATGGGGGGGGCTTGGCTTGCAGGGATGATGGAAGCTGCTCAGCTTGTTTTGTGCCAAGCAGAATGCATCAAGATGCAGGAAGCTAGTCAGCATTTGGTTCATAAAAAACATCATTTTTAAGCTTCTGTATAAATGTATCTATAGAGCTGGGAAACTTGATCAACCAATGACTGTCAATGATATTCACAGAGTAATGTTTGCAACATCTTTTTTTACATAAAGAAACATAAAACAAATAAATAAAAAGTAATAAGAAAACAGATAAACCATTATGTCGCATGAACATGCTGGATAGTTAATATTGTGCTTCAGAATACATGAGCAAATGCAGCAGCTATGTGTAACCCACCTGACCCCATCATGAGGGGCTCAGGTGGCTGTGTGTTAAGGGATATTGTTTATAGAGAGGGCAGCCTCTAGAAGCATGAAAGCACATATTCATGCAGCATAATGGCTGAATTGAGCTGGTGTAAACCCTGGAAAGACAGCAACCCTGGTGAGGGTATGAATAAAAAATCCCATATTTGATTTTCGTAAAGGGGAGACTGTTGTGTCGGCTTTATTTTTCTTTTACTTTTGGGTGTTGCGCAATAGGACAAGTGTGGCTTTTTAAATAGAGGTTTTTCCTTCTTTTTATTCTTTGAGGTGTGACATTGTGCATGGAAGTTAGGCTGTTATTTTCCTATTACATATTTAAAAATGACTAAGATCATGTCATTTGTTTCACACTAATGAAGGTCTTAAGTCCCAAGATACTGAAGACTTTGTCTCGCTCTAAACTGGTTATTTTGCATATTGTGTCACATTAATAACAGCACATTATTTAAAACTCACAAAACACAGGTGTGTGCACTTTTTTCCCAAGAATACACAATATAAACTCTGAAACAGAAAAAAAGAAAAAAGAATGCATTCATCAGTGAACAAGGTGCATGGTAAAAGAAAACTAGATTCTTGTTGAAGCTTGTTGAGCAGCAGCTGGTGTCGTTGAGCCTCGCGACACCTTGGTCCCTCTCAATGTTTACTCTGGGGCATCACTGTGTGCAGAGGTCACTTCTTCTCCAAGTGTTGAAGTATGTAGGGAGGTTTTGTGCAACAGATGCTGTTGGTTCACTTTGGACAACAAATACTTTGTTAAGCCTTGAGAACGGTATAGCTACTCCGCTATCCCAATACTGAAGGACTAAATGGAACCGTGTTCCAAGAAATGTGTAAAACTAAGAATAGGGACACAGATAATATCAATCTCACTTGCAAAACAGTCTATTCTCTAAGTTTTCTGAATACTGACAGCTCCAGATTCTTTGTCAATTCCTGCAATTTGCCTGTTGACAACTTCAGAGCTGTCAAAGGACGTCCTGCTTACAGCTCTTCTGTTCTTCACTTTGATGCTCCAGCTGCGAGCTGAATGCATACACAAACCACAACGCTGATTCCAACACGCACACACAGGTGTGCATACAGGTTGAGGGAGTTGCGTTTCCTGTGATTTCAGCTCTGTGATCAGCGGATTTATGATTTTTTTTTTTTTTTTTTTAATGTGCAGGTTCTGTTTTGGGAAAGAAAACTACATTCCACTACTCTGTCTACAGGCTACAACATCCCCATTCATTCAGGGAAACACATTTGATTTTCTATTTGCTATTATATTACTAGTAATTACTGCTGATTTGTTTACAGTCTCTCTGTACCAAACCCTAATTTCATGAACGACTGACTCAAGCTTCGAAAAGAACTGGGTGGAAATCTTCCTTTAAAGAAGTCTGTGAGCAGATGGATTCTGCCAATGAAAATTAAACAGAAGTTTGTGCATCCAACTGGTTCCCATGGCAACAACATGCCAACTAAAGTATCATAGCATTATAAAAAGGATATTTTGATTTTTTTTTTTAACTTTACAAACATATTTTATTGGAAGGCATTTCAAACTTGTTTTTATTTTAGTTTATAATAAAACTGACAACACCGTTTTAAAGCTTGGTCAATGTGCAATATGATAAATTAACTTTCTAAAGTATTCACCATAAATCTACCAAAGACATTAAAACTTATTTTAAAACTATAATAGAGGTTTTATGTGCTAAACGTTTTTTCATACATGGGCATAGTCTGACATTATCTGAACTGTAATTGGAGTTTGCAGAGTAAAATCCGCTTCTCTTGTCTCTGAGGAATTTCTTGCACAACCTGCACGAACACAGGTTATTTTATGTAGTACTATATATAACACACTGTTTCTAAGTTTTGCATGTTACTTTCTGCTTTAGTAGTCGCTGTAAAATCTATTAACCTGTAAGTCTTAGTTTGACTTTAGCTGCCAAGGAGAGACAACAGGATCACACCATTAACTTATTCTTTGTTTATGATGGAAGCGTACATTTGGAAAGAATGTGCTATGTGATTGTAAAAGGCATCATAATACAAAACGGCTCCCATCACTCACAGTGTAAAGATCTCCCTTGGCTACATGGACCATCAAAACGTCTCTGCCTATACACGCTTCACATTCCAGACTTAATTTGCTCTTCCGCAAACTGGCTTCAAACACCCAACAATTTTTTCCTTTGCAAAGGGAACGAAAGTGCTGAGTAGTGTTATGGTTATAATCTGATCATCAACAGTTCCATATCCAGACTCAAAACAGGACCTGGTGGGAGACATTTGTCCCAAAGGGTTCATGTACTCATCACTGACACCACGTAAAATACTGGCAATCGTAATGTTGGAACAATATTTAGCAACAGATTTCATGTGATTCACTAAAGCTTTTCCACGCAGGCGAACATTTACTTCCAGGTCAGTAAGTGAGAAAACCAAGTAAGCCTTCACTTTGAGTTTTTTTTCTTTTTATACCAAACTGAAAGCACACACACTCCACTCAAAATCGCATTTGGGTCAACGTCAAGACTAATTTTCATCATTTCAATTCCAATTTTAATGAGCGGGGTATACATGTTTCAGCTTGCTTTGCAAATATCAGCTTGTATGTTCCTGGAACATCAAGCAGAAAGAGAAGATGGCATCTCTGGGTGTCCAAATTCATCATGGACAGAAGAAGGTCTCAGATATAAAAAGAGAACAAGACTCCTTTCAGCTGTCATTTTACATGTTAAATATTTACAATAAAAGAGGAAACTTCATCCTTACCACAGATATGGACTATATGAGGGCATCCCATAACACCTTGGAGCTCTCAGCTCTTTGTTGCATTGCAATGTGCTGTAGTGCAGAACCAAGTTTAATCCTGGCACACATGACTACACAAAGCACGGTAGAAAATGATCTCATTTCCTCCAAGCAATCCTGTTTACAGTTTCCATTACAAGCCTCTTTACGGACCGCATTTCAGATAAACGCAGAGGCCTTCAATCCAGTTGCTTCCTTTGGAAACTTAGTAACACACAGAAAGTTAAATATATTTAAAAAGTGCACTTAGTGCAACTTAGGTTATATCTTTTTTATTATTATTATTATTTTAGCAGTTTTTATGCTGTATGTCCACAAGGCTCAACTGGATTTACAAGTTTTTCTTTTTAAATTTACAATGAATAGGAGGTTAAATAAAACAGTGAAGCCATGCCATGGGACCATGTAAATCACAATATACAGCATTTTGGCCCCAAATCCCCCGTTTCCTGGCATATCCACTGACAGTATCTAATAAAAACATCAATATTAAATTAGGCTCTAATTGGATTTTCACTGGAAAATAACTGTATGTATATATATTTGTGAAAATATTTTATACATGCCTTATTATTTTTGTTCCAGCTTACTTAAAGAATTAAATATAGAAGGCCAGATCCTGATGATAAAGAGCTGTGTAGCTGTCAGGAAAACAAATATCTTGCTGCTCATGTTGGCGCACATTTATAGGTTAGAGTATTGGAGTGGAAACAAATCTGCATGAAGCCACTAAAGATTGCCAGTGTGTCGACTTGTGTATGACACACACACACACACACACACACATAGAAAATGACTGGAAAAACAGCTGCAATTACCATTGTGCTCAATTCTGCTTTCTACAGTCTTAATTTTATAAAAAGGAAAGTTTAGTATGTGAAAGACCACATGATCTAGACAAATGCTTGTGGCTTGTAGCTCTACAACATATCCTTTGTTTCAGTGCACATTGTACTTTAAAGCTTATGATTTAAGACTTTGCAGACCAATATGAACATTCATTTTCCTCTCTTGAACACATTTTCGTTGAGACAAACTTAGATTTAAAAAAAAAAAGGCTCCTCTGCATGTGTTTAATGCAAAGCATTAAAAAAGAACCTGTTTGTGTTTTACCGTTTGCTCTCCCCAAGTCATAATAGGCACATTGTTAAGATTTACAAGCCTGCAAGCCAGAGTCTGACCTCCTGTCCTGCTGAGCCTTGAACGATCGATACATTACCATAACTAAGACACCAGATGACCATCTCTCACCCCTCTCCCCACTGTGAGAGTCACAGCGGGTTTTCAAACACAATGCTCAGATTTTAAATGAACTCAGACATCATAAAGTCCTCTTTTACCCCCTCTGCAGGATGCGTTTTGGGAATACTCCTTGACTTTGACCATCTCACACATTTGCAATTCATCACTTCTCTTGCTCAGCATCACAAAACCGCCACCAGCAGCACTGCTTTGTCATTACAACGACACAGACACAAGCTATATTGTTTGCGTCTGGAAGTGAATGGTGGGCAATTCAATGGCTTGCAGACACCAGTTGTAGGTAGCTCTACTCTACTCAGGGGTCCCTACAGGTAAAATACCCCCCACCGTAAACACAGTCTGCGAAGACCCCGGGATATGAAACAGACACAATAAATGAAAAATTGAAACGCAACTTCAGAGTATATCACATCCAATGTTAACATAAATCCTCTGGCTTAACATGAACTTGGTTGTGAAATATAAACCTGTACTTAGCGACCACACTTTAGCGACTCGTAGCGTGTGGACAGCGATGTTTAGCACCCCTTATGGAAAGTGGGAGGTTTTCAGCAGAAGAGCCATTTGTGCCTCTTATCAGCTAAATATAGTGTTGCAAAGACAAACAGAAGCAAACCCACTGACTTACCTTTCTGTGCAGTCAGGAAGCTTTAATTCTGTTTTTCTTCACACAGGAGCAATAAGAAATCCCACAAATCAATGAAGAGGGTCTATCTCATGACCCACTTGAAGGGATTACTGATATTCCTGCAAGTCCACTGCAGAATGACGACTATTTGTAAAGGATGAGTTGGAGAACTGAGGAAGAGAAGAAAGGGGGAGTGACTGTTTCTAAACACCCCTACACACACACACACACTCCAGCTGACTCTTTCACACTCTTTACTCCCTCCCTCCTTGCCCACTCCTTTATTCTATAATTCCATCCCCCTTAACTACAAACCTATTGCCAGCAGGAATTTGTGCTCCATCCCTCCCCAGTAATTGTAGCTCCACTCCCCAATGAAAGGCATGATATTTACACTAAATGTTGCAGCCTTTTCATTGGTGGAAAAAACACATATACAGTCAGAGTAAGGCCCTTACTCCTCAGCATGGATCAGTAAACGTTGTTTCATTTTTGTCTGATGCAAAAAGCACTCCTGATTTGATGTTTTTTTTATGTTTTTGAAAGAATGATTTCCAGTAAAACTAACTGAGTAAAATAGGACAGACTTTGCATTAAAGGCAGCTAGCTTAAAGGTTGCAGTCACTGTGTTGCAGTGTGTAATTAAAAATCTTCAGTGACAACCCACTGGACTAACTAAGACACATCAGATCCCTAGTGATGTGGTGTGGCTACACTACGACAAGCAGCGCTGGATTCATTTTTAGTTAATGGAATTGTAAAGGACGCAGGGGAGAAAGGGACAGGGTGGTGCGTAAAAGCGAAGTTATACAGAGCTGTTTGTCACGCTGCAGCCGGCATCATGTGCTTCAGAAACAGGTTTCCATGCACACTGAACAGTAAAAATTTGCCCTGAGCAAGTTGAGAGTACACAACCAGAAAGGAGAGAAAGAGCGCTGAGCTTGATCCGAATTATAATAATCCATCTAGACTTGCCAGTGATTTTTGGTAAAACAAAACTATTTAGTTCAATGATCAAACAGGTTTATTCTCAAAGTACAATTATGTGCTTTCAAAGGTTGTGACATTGATATTTAAACAGATTTCAGTGGTGCATTACCAGTATTCATACTGGATTTAACTCAAGAGATTGACTTCACTCAGGTGATACGCCCAGACTTCCCAAAATAAACCTAAAGCCTTAAAGTGACTTCTTCTATATTCTTCTAAGTTAATTATAACCTTGCTAAACATTTATCTCTGCTATCAGGCTCCTGTTTCATTTACACCTCTTTATCGCCCTCCTCCCTACAAAAACAAAACTGAGGAGCAATAAAAGCATCTATCAGTGAAATGTGGGCTAATGCTGACTCCATGTCTGCTGTCACCACAGACATTTCAGAAATGTAGACAGCTTGAAGCTCAGCTAAACAAAAACCGCTATCTCATTACTGGCACAAGGCTATTAAGCCCAGTGCTATCAGCAGTCAGTTTGGGAGCTGACTGAGTTGGACATCCAAACACATTGACAAGCCACTCGACACCACTGGAGCAATTTGGCAGGTGAGGCTACAGTTACAGATCCGCAGCAACACTCCAGACTGCTGATTCTGTCCCGGTGTCACAACCAGCCATAATCACTGCCAATCAACGTCAGGCACAATCAGAGAAAAAAGGGAGGGAGAGAGACATTTAGCAAACTCACAATGGACAAAAAAAAACAAAAAAACAAAAACTTTAAAATCATTTTATTCCAGTTTCTCTGCTTGACTTTAATTCACTTGTAGCTCAAATAATTTTACATGTATCCTAACTTTGCTATTTAATTAGCAGGTGCTGCCACATGGCTGAGGGCCTGTTCGTCTTTGCAAAGAGATTTCCATCTTTCTACTAAGTGAAGGATCTCTTGCACTATTCCAATGCAGCGAGACAAGCCTGCAGTTCTCCCATGTTGCCATTTATGATGATGTTGTTGGTTGATTGCTGATTGCCTGAAAGTTATCTCAAGCCAGTAGTGATGCAACTGATTTTCCAACAAATAGTTATTACAGTTACACTCAAGTCTTTAATTTGCACTTGGTTCCCCTGTTTCACAAAAGAGATATCTGCCTCGAGCAAACCTAGGAAAAGCTAAAACAACCAACAACATCACCAACAGAAACAGTCACCATGGTTAAAAACTAAGGAATTAATCCACCATAATGAGTAAGCAGTATTTTGTTTACAGCAGTAAAACAGTAGCAGTTGTCTTTTACACCTCTGTCTTCATCAGAATTTCTTACAAATAACTTATCAACTTTTACCAATATGTGTACACGGCAGCCCAGTGCACAAAAAAGAAATAAACCAACAGAATTTCATCCCATTTTCCTGGTTTGGAAGTGCAGTGATGAACACATCACAGAGAATAGTGAACTTGTGTCGAAAACTTCGCCAGGTAACGCGGTTAGGGATATGCGTGGTTTTTAAGATAAAGGACATTGTGACTGCAGAAGTAAAAATCACTGCATTCACAAAGGGACTACGTCAGCTAGATTAACAGGAATTTCCTATATGGATGACACCCCCGTGTGAAGATGAATGGTTAGGGTTATGGGTGACAGGTCTGGTGTCCCTTGCCTCAGACTCAAACAGGTGGCAACGTTGAAATTCATTAATTGTCAGAGCTGTAGCGATCAATTAATTACTGTGGTTTTTTGCATCATAATGACTTTGATTCACTTATTTTGGTTTCTTTCTAGTGGGTTTTAGACACATTTTAACACAGATTACAAGAAACAAACCTGAAAATGAGGTAGTAAACAGTAACAGGTGTCCTCCAATATGGCGACAAAGTCCTGGTGTGCAGCAAAGCAAAGACTGGTTAATGTAATCCTGACACTGCCCCTGAGTGGCAGCAAAACAGTACAATATGTAGAAGCAGGATCATGTGGGTATTGTTAGGCAACGAGCTGTGCTTTGTCTTCAACGAGACAGCCTCAGTTTAAAAAAAAAAAAAAAAAAAAAAGTGACACCTCATGGTGAGTTTTAAATGTAAAAAGGGAGAAGATGAGTTTCCTTCTCATGGCATTTTGGGTTACTGCATGGAGATCAGTCACATAAATTCCAGTTTCTTTGTTCAGCAGCATGGCTAAAACCACGAGACATGGCGAAAGTCCTCAGAGTTCAACCGGTTCTCAAGACCACAGGGGCTTAACATGTTTAACAGGCTACAGTGCTGCTTTCTAGAACTGCTTCAGTAAAGGTCAGTTAATAATTGGCTCCACGTTGCTTTGATATAGCAGTTGTGAATGGACCACAAGAATACATATCACTACAAGATGATGAAACAGCAATGTTAAATTCTTCATTAGGCTCTACGGTAAACATGCTGAACATAAACAGAGCTCTTTTCAGTTCCTGAGGTCAGGGTAGGCTAAGCGAATGCAGCTCTGCGGGAGAGAATTCACTGATCAGACATTAGAAATGCAGCTTTCTCTGACAAGGATGACTAAATAAAGTATGTTGTAAATGTGCTGCATATTAAAACAGTCCAATGAGTACAATAAAACTGCTAAGCTGTTTTGGAGGCTGGTTAGGATGTTGCACTTTACTAATTTGTTAACTGTGGCCACCAGGGGGCATCTGTCAGAATGCACAAGGACGACAAGTCCCTTTTTGTTCATTACTTTAAACATGGAAATAACTGTTTGGGTTGACTTGTGGTTTTCTAAAACAGACAAATAATACACAATAAAATGTCATCTATGTCATATTTAGCTGTTAAGGCACGTCACAACCACTAAGAACAGAAATAAACATAAATAGATGCCTTCTTGTTTGAAACTTAATTAATCCCTCAATTTGCAGACATGGGGTGTGTGTTATCCCCAACCCTACATCATGATGTAAACCATCAGCATTTTGCCTTAAATTCTACTCTCAAAACAATCTACAAACTGGAACTGCATCAAACTGGAACTGATTTTGCATTTAAACAAGGCACCTGCTATGTGTTGCATCTGGTGAAGCAGCCAAACTGGCAACACATAAAAGAAATATCCACCAAAACAAAAGGTCAAATCTTTTCTCAAATTTCTCCTCAATCACACCAACACCACCCCCACCTCTGTTCCTCAGGGGAAAGAAATAATCCATTGTAATGAAGGGCAGTATGTGCAACTGGTATTTAATGAAGGAGAAAGAAAGCAAGTGTTGCAGAAGACATGAAAGGAGAAACCTCAGCCTGGGTATAGATCATTAGCGGAGGATCTACAGAGCTCCAGCAGAGAGTTGCCTCTCAAGAGTCTACATCAAAGACAACAACATTGAGAGGGAAATAATTTCAAGTCCAAAGAAAAAAGCTGGGATCTGTTGGTCAAGACTGAGCCTAAGCAGCATAGGTAGTTCTCCAGCATTAGTAATTAAAGGATGCTTTGAGCATATTAAAGTGTAGAGAACTGCACTTAACATGCTGCTAGGTTGGGGGTAATGAGAATGAGATTTTGAGCTGCTTAGTTCAGGTTACATATTAATAACAACACGTTTAAGGTTATGCCTTGCACTAAAATTTATACTTTAATGATGCATCGCACATCAAAATAATCTTTTCTTAGATTGCTTGCCAGAAATAAATCTTATCCCATTTATCCTCAAACTGGCGGTAAAGGTGACACCGATGGAATCATCAAAGTCATTGATCCTGTGTGTGACCATTTAATACACATGACCAGTAATTTTGTTCTTGTTTCCAATATGGCACAGCTGCCACACTGACGAATGTTCATTTCTACCATATTCACTTCAACCTGTGTGATATTGTATGACAGCATGTGACTTGCATATAACTAAATGAATGCACTGCACTAAAGACTAAAAACACAACTAATCCATTTTTCGCACAATTTCAGCCCCACAGTTTCCATCTTGAGTCAACCAAAATAAATTTAAAATGGTTCCTGAGTAGTTCTTGTTTATGATGTGGTAAAGTTAGGCTAACTCCAGTCTCCCCAAGTGACTCACAGCCTCAGCAGTTTTGTGCACTTAGGATCTATTATTCATACGAAAGCATGAGACTGGATCAGCCAGGCGAAGCCGATGACCATCATAATGTGCATTTTGACAGCTGGTCTTATTTTCTTGTTTAATAAGTGGAAAACAGTGTAAATGAGACCTTTGCATACTGCTTGTCATGTCTTTCCAAACTGCATGACTGCTGCAGAAAGCAAGTACCAGAGGGCTACTTAGTATTTTCCACTAGTGTACGGCTCATACAAACACACAGTAAATCAAACAATAATGTCAGAAATCCCCCCCAAACAAAAACGAGAAACTCGCTGCGATAAGCCGCTAACTGTCGGCTCTCAGACACAAGACGAAGCTGGACCGCAACGTCCCATCATGGTCCAAATACAGACAAAAAGATCAGACACCAAAGATATTAGGGCTGTGACGATACGCTTTTGTTCCAATTCGATTCCGATTTTCTGGGTGCCGGTTCGATTTAAATTGTAATTCTCACAATTCTTGGATATTGCGGATTTTCGTAGATTAAAAACAAACAAAAAAAATGTACAAAACTATTTTTTGCTCGTCATTTTTCTTGACTTCGGTATTTATCAGGCAACAACACAATAGCCAGACCATCCTTCTGCTGCTAGAATACCCAAGAAGATAAGTAAAAAGATCAATAAAAACAAACAAAAACATTTTTTATAATGGATTATTTTTATTTATTTTTTTTAAAAAAATCAATTTCTTTATTTAAAAAAATATCTATTTAAAATTGTGAAGCAAAAAACCCTGATATTTGATTTGATTTTCCCACCGCTAAAAGTTCATATAAAAAGAAGGAATTCTCCACTTCAGCTGAGTGTTGCAGCCACTGGAGGTCTTTCAGGGATGACGGCGCTTGCATCACCAAGAGAAACTTTCTGACATCTTACCAACACATTTTAGACAAAGTGAAAAGTGAAGGCACCATTACAGACACACTATCAGCAGGTATGGGCCAGAACACAGACATGGACGCTCCAGCTGCATAACGGAAGAGGCACAGATCTGAGGCACCATGGACATCACCTGCTGAGCGACACCAGTCTGACCACAACGTGTACCGACCAGCCCTGGGCTGGAATCCCAGAGAAACTCTGGTAAAATGATGAGGGACAAATGAAAGTAAAGATGAGCTTTTTAGGTCATGAATGTGAATGCATGTGCATTTCACAGCTGGTGTTATTGATATGTGATCTTACCTTTACGAGATTTAAACAAAGAAAACTGATCAGCTAGTTCCCTGCCAATAAGCAATGGAGCAACAGATGGGTTTCTGCAATCTTGGTGGTTATTTACTACTTAATTAAACTTAATACAGTTTTTACCAGGACCTGTCCAGAATGAGCAGCAGCGGCAGCAAGATACCGGACATGTCGTGCTGCTTCACTTCCTCTTTGGCGCACTGAGGGGTCTGTTGACAAACCGCACCAGGATTCAGTTGCAACCAAACCAAAGACTGTGGTTTTGAAGCAGATCAGAGTTCACTTCTTTGGTCTGTAAAGTATGTGTCTACATTGTTCCAAACAGACCAATCAACAAAAGCAGACCAATCACCACCAGTGTGAATACACACTTTGAACACCAAAACACACACACTTCCAAGCACTGAAAAAAGTTTTTTTTTCTTTTTTTATTGTTTTAACATGTCTCCTTTAAGCTCACATGAGTTGTTTCTAAAGGTGCAAGCGGGAGCGTTGTGTTATTCGTGAAGGCTCTGATTAGAATGTTAATGCAGGTCTGCAATAATGCATAAGAAAGCCCATGTCTTCATTGTGCACGGAATCCACAAACCATGGAAAAAAAAAACACTTTGCAATATTACAGCTTTGACCTAAAGGGTGAAAGTACCTCAGGTTAGTCTTTGCTTTCTAAGACAGGTGAAACAACCGGGCTTTCTGACATTAAACGGAGTGCATCCAAGTCTTCCTAATGTGCAGTACTGCTGGAGGCTAACTCTCTGGAAAGCAGCAAGAAACAAATCTTGGCAAGCACTCTTTCTGATTTCACTGACTGTCAGCACATCATGAATTCATCATAAGGCTTCACTTGCTCTGACCCCGAAATATCTGGCAACATCCAGTGTTCTTCCATCACCAGGAAAATTAGGAAAAAAATACACAAATCTTTATGAAAATGGATGAGAAGTGGTACGCAAAGACTTACAGAATCACCACAGTTAGCGGCACATAATTCAGAACAAAACCACATGGCACACTCCGGTGTATACCATTCAGCTGATAGTGGAGAACAATGTGACTCCTTTTTCCAACTGCCCAAAGATGGGAGAGGAACAACGGACAAAGCATCACATCAGAGGCCTTCACTAATGGAGACAGATGTCCTGTCAAGACGAGCGGGAGAGGGGTAAATCACGCCTGAAAATCCATATGAAGGGATATAACATTAATGAAACAGAAAGCTTGGTGTTCACTGAGTGAGACATAATGCAATCCTTGGATTCAACCATGGTGTGTACATGGCTGCAACATAAAGTCTGAGAAATGAAGAGGAATCTGTTGCTTTAAGCAAAAAGAGGAGGAAATTCTCAAACTGGCAACCCGCCAGCGATGACTGCATTTCACACACAAGTTTGCTCAGACTGGACCGTGTATATTACAGCTGCATTACTACATGATTTCCATGTACATAAATCATGCAATTATCATAAATTTGTGTGATTATCAGAAATTCATATTCTTTATTTAGGAATTCAGGTTATTTTTTATTCTCATTCTTGTTTAGTTAAATTTATTCAAATATCTAAGCAACTTTACCAGCGCTGTGTATTTATTAGTGTGAAGCTAGTTATTTCATAGTCAAAGCCTGATGGGCAGAGTAGCAGCTGCTGACACAGTCCTACCGTATCAGGAGAAACATGTGCATAGCACTCAGGCTTTCTGCCAATTAACATAGCACTTGGCACAGTGACTTCAGATTTTACTATATTTTAAAGCTTTGCTTATTTTCCTACTTGCATCGCTCTATGTTTACCTGACTTTTAAACAACGGCTTGATAAGCAAAATTGGGATACAACTGCTGTAGGATAATTAAAACCAGGGTACCAGCTACAATTCATTAGGTAGTTGGAATGTATTGTAATGAATGGTCTGCATTAGTGTCGTCACACTAGGCTCTGTCTGTATGTTACGTCCATGACGTTGTGTAGCACTATAACGTTCAGTGTTTACTTTGCAAATGAAAGACGAATTATGCGCAAGTGGGATGGCGATGAATAATTCACAAAGATCGGTTATAAAGGTTAGATTATGCACATTTCAACAAAATGACTGTTTTTGGTAGTATATTTCTGTACATGCATAAAGAACAAAGTCACAGATTGTACAAAAAGCCAACAAATTATCATATGAATGTGCAGACATTCTTTTATCAGCAGACAGTTGGTCGAACATGCAAGAGCCCGGAGATGCAGAGTTCAAGAGCGTGGACATAAGCCAGAGAGGAGCTAAACTAGATACAACTGAGCCACATAAAAGAGGGGCAGAAAGAGAGAGGGTTGGTTCTGTGTGCAGGCATGTCACACACAGAGGTTCAGGTTACCACCGGGTGGACACATCACAAAACACAGAGACCTTCTGTTTGAGGTTTTTTTTCTCACACCAACACATTCTGTAATGCACCATAATACTACACACAACAAGCATATATATAAAATGACAAAACTAACAACTATCACAACCAAACCTTGAAAGTATGAAACCTTTTAAAATTTGCAGGATGCTGAAAGATTTAGTGGCTGATGAAAATGTTGGCATTTCACTGGCAGACAATGTAATCAGACTGTAGGGCTGACAGAAAAAAACCCAAAGGAATTAGCTGTAATATAAAAACAACAAAAAGTCCTTCAAATGCTATTTAACAACTGTTATCAGCAAACAATAAAAAAGCACAGTGTATATGTTAGGTATGTGTACTACTTAAATTTGAAGTTACTGAGCACTTTCATTTTTGTTCAGTTATTTCCCTCAGCCTGCAAAATATTCATATTGTTTTAGCAGAATGCTGGCAAATGTGATGGGCTGCCCAAGAAATATTCAGCGCACATGGCAGCTGACTGCTAGCAGTGCAGGATGTGGATCTTAGCTTGCACCACTGATGGACAGAAGCCAAAAAAACAAGACAGCAATTAAGAAATGCTGGGTAAAACATTTTTCCAGTCAGTGCAAGCCTTTTTGTAATTTCACTTCATGAGGTTTGTTTCTGTATGAATGAAAATGACGTGAAATTGAATGAAAAAATGAAAATGTATATCTTAAATGTGCATTTTGCTGCAAATGTTCTTAGGTTTCATCTTGCTGAATGCAGCAATTAGGAGTTGAGGCAGGCAAATGCTGCTTCGCTATTAATACAATCTGCTCAATAAGAAATTGTATCACAACCTCACTAGAGTGATACCACTCTCCAAATAAATCAACTGTATAATAATGACAATAATAATAATAGACAACAAACAAACTGTCCTATTGCCAAATCATAGTGAACTAGACATCTTTAGACAAACTGTCCTTGTCCATGTCTTGTTATAGCTGCATAACTTGCTACATCGCATGCTGCATGAAATCTTAATAATACATCTTTAGCAATAATAACATATTTATTCATTTCATGTGCATAGAAAAGAAACAAGACCAGGAGAAAACACTGAGAGTCAGGCTGTGGCAGTGACGCTGCAACAAACGTGACACCATAAGGTCATGGGAGTGAAGCGACTGCATGGATGATGAGCCATCGCCTTTCAGTTGAGTCACCTCCACCTAGTCCGAGTCGTCAGGTAGCATGCAGTGAAACAGGAGAGGAGGAAGAAGTCCTGTTAAAATGCTTCAAGGCTCAATTCACCGCACTAGGACCACGCTCGGTTTCTGGTTTGCCAAAATGAACCACGTTGCATAGATCTTATGATAGCTTTCTGCGTGGTTTGCATTGAGACTTCATGTGTTGATGATGCTGCTTTTATGCATCCGAACCAGACATACATGTGTTAATCCTGATGAGTCTGCCGTCATCCAGCCACATGACTGGCTTTTTTTTTAACCAGTAAAACAACCGGTACAGACTGGGTTAGTGGTCAGTAAACACAGAGCAGCACATAGAAAAAGACGCATGTTGCCGGGCTTGTCCGCTGGAGCCGCACCGGCAGCTTCAGTGCGCCAGCGTGTCACCTCTGCTAAACTTGGATGATTGAGTGGCGCGCTCATGCGTGCACACGGCGCTAGGACCACGCAGAGGCATGATCGGTCATCGAGCTTATTTTTCCTTCCATCATGCTTCCCAGTTCCCCTCCATACATACCTGTTTTCACCTCCGCAGAGATGCAGTAGCTCTTCCCCGGACACTGAAGCATCCATTTTCACGCGCATCTGTGCCCGAAATCCTGCAGCTTCGCCAAGGTCTGTCTGTCCACACGGACCATGCGTGTTGTTTCCACACCGCTGGGAGGGGCGGAGCCCACGGCCCATGGAGACGGCATGCAAGTGGATCTTGAGAATGCCACTTATTTATTCTCAGAGCCAATCAGATGAGATACTATACGGGTGTGTGTTTACTGGTTGCGAATCTCCCAACTCCATATCTATATATTTATCCATCTATCTGCTTCTATTACATGACTAACAATGACTGGGTTCAGCTTTTATTCATAACAGCCCTTCACTGCGTTATCAGCAACAAAATACAAGCTGTACTAATTCAGTTCTTACATTTTTAATCAGTTAAGAATAAAAATATATTTTTAATTGGATAACAATATCCCACAATATGTTGTGTATTACAGATTAATGCTGTGAAATAACATGAAGTCTGTCAGCTGAGATGTGCTTATAAGGAGATATAAAAAAAAAAGTCAGTTCCATAAACCACTCAAAGAAATGGTAGATGTTTAATATTCACTGCACATGATCCTTCATGGTGCGACCTTAGTGTAAAACAGAGGTTGGTCACAGAAACAGGGTTGACTCTACCCTCTACTGGCAGGATATGAACATTTATTTAAAGGAAACCAAGAGCTAAGTATTAATGTGCCCCTAAAAACAGAATACCAAGAAAGGTTTGACAGATTTTTTTTTTTTTTTTTTTTTTTTTTTAAGATTCTTCCTTCAATGAACAAAAACTCATAGAAAGGAATAAATTAAAAAATAAACCCTGCCTTTGTTGACTGCATCTAAGATTCAGGCATAAGCTACACAAATTTAAATATACAAAAAAGATAAACATCTACAATCACAATATTTACAAAGGATCTCCTCTGGGGAACTTATCAGAGAAAGGGACAAATCCAAAACTGTTTGGTTTTCCAGCGCTGACCATGGAAAAAAGCGTTTTGGTAGTTTAACAAATCTGACCAGAAGGCGGAGCAAAACCGGTCAGACACAACAGTTCTTGTTGAACCCAATTCTCATAGTTTTTATTAACACACGTCACAGTGGTTCCGCAACCCCCCAGGTGGCTCTTCGGCGCCTACCAGCGCCCTCTTTGAAAGGGTGGGCATCCAAATCCAGGACCACCATTTCTGAAATGCCTCCCGTCCCCGTCGTTCATACTCTCTGGCCCCACTGGTGGATATCGCTGGAAGGGAGGACCCCGAGGAGGAAAGGGCATGGGCATTCTATATCTGTTTGATGGAAACATTGGTCCTCCTGCCATCATTTGTGGGGGTATATGTTGCAGATTTGGAGGTGAGAGGAAAGGGGGTAGGTGTGAACCTGGCATGCCTAGAGGAGGGTGCAGAGGTGGCATACCCGGTCTGGGGTGTCCCTGCAGGATTGCAGAGTTCTGCAGGTTCATAACTGGTGCAACAGGAGAACCCAATTGGTTACCAGCTCCAGTGTCTGAGGATGGGTCTTTGTTTCCTGCAGAACTCTCTGTGGACTCCTCTAGAGGTTTCATACTCCCTGCTGTGAAAGAGGATATCAAGTGGTTTTATTGAGACCCCGTAAGGATTCAGTATTTCCAAAAAGACAGAAAAAAAGAACAAATTTACAAAGTAGCATTATAAAACCAGAAGTTTTTTTCTTCCCATCATTACTCGTGTGTCATTGTGAACCAGTCGAACAACTATTTTACTTTCAGTTTCAATGATAATGAAATTTGCTCAATGTTTTTAGTTTTTTCTGTGAAAGCTACCTGCTGCCAGATTCGTTGGGTCAAACTCTTTGGGTATGTATGAGGGTCCTCCTGGAGGCATGGATGTTGGAGAAAGCATGATGGGTCCAGGAAAAACAGGTGGACTTCCAATGGACTCAGTCTGCGGGATTGTTGGCACCTGGAAGACACATGAACAACAATGGCAGCTCAATCAAAATAAGTTAAATGGGCCGAAATGCCTTGACGAAGCAAAGTACAACAGATGTATGGAGGTACTCGGATTCCATTGCATGATGTAGTTTTCTGGAAGGGAAAAAATCTCTAAAGCGTTAGTTTAGGTTTTTGGTTTGACCACAAGAGACAGAAATTATATTAAACTCCAAAGTTAAATAAATAGTCTGATGTCAAAAAATAAATCAGAATACCTTGTATAGATTCACACTACTTTAACTTAAATAATCGTAACTCCAGACTTTAATGCTTTGGCAAACAGTCTTAATATGATACATCCTGCCGTAATGTTATCACATTGTCATGACAAACATTAGAAAATCGAAGAAACATTCAATTTGATTTAATTGCAAGCCATGGCTAAAAGCCCTACATACACAGCAACTGTTGCAGATTTTCTGCAACATTGTTTTCAAGTATTGTTCCTGTCAAAGAAATATTAACATCAATCAATAAAACAAAAAATAAAACACAGGTTTGGAGTTTACAACCAGACATGAAAACATCACCATAAGATGGTATATCAGATACCATCACCTCCCAACCATTAAGGAAAAACAAGGTCACACACACAGAGCACCACCCCAAAAATATAAGTAAACACACTGAATTCACATTAACACATTAAATAGTTTCCAGATGTATTTTTATGATTAGACAGTGAAAAACAGCTTAATTTGAAGGAAGGTAGAGGTCTACCCCTGAGCAAGTATGAAAGCAAAGACATGTAAAACAGTAATAAAACTATGAGAAAAACAGGTGTAATATACTCTACTCTGTTACCATGTGAAAAAGTGACAATAGGATACAGTATTGGTATACTTTAATAATTGTAACAAGGCAAACACAAAGCCTCTATGATGCGTAGCATCACTAATAAACCATTTTAAGGAGTAGAAAAAAAGTTTTAATCTGCATTTCAAATACAATATTTTATCTTTTATACACGTGTGTGTGTGCAAATTTTATTTATGTATATTACATAAACACACTCATGCACATATGTTTGTACACAGTAATGTAACAATAATGTTATTTTGTTAAATTTACAATGCGATACGATTTGGGCAAAATGTTTAAGATTTGGTCTCATTCCTGCCTCTTTATCTCTCTTGCTCATGACCTGTAAACATTTCTTAGGCAAGTTCTCTGAAGGATGCTGTGACTACTGAAATGCACCTGACAGAAAGCAGCGAGGACAGAGCAGGTTTGCACAGTAATAATCCAGGTGCTCTCAGTACATCCTTTGGATATGTTTATTTGACAGAAGTGATTATTTGACATATTAATCAAACATTTGTTATCAAACATTTAAACTAAAAAATCACTGCATTTATTGTTCCAAAATATTTTATGTAACAAGGTGTTTAGATCATGCAGTGTCCTAATGTGTTTAAAACAAAGATACTTCAGCCTGATAAATACCTGTTGAATTGGTTCTCACCAGTTGTCTGTCATCCCCTCTGCTCACATCTGACAGGACAGACTGAGAAGCAGAGGGTTTAAGGGAATGTATGCAACGTGCAAACTGGGATAAGAGGAAGTGAAAGCACCATTTTTTAGACTATCTGGTTGATTATTAAAATTACTATACATCTTAAAAACAAAAATATATAAATATACTAACCCTTCTATACCATCATTCTAAATGTTCATGAGATAGGAAACATAATAATAGAGCAAAGATTAATATGTTATTACACACCACATAATTCATTTACCTTTTCAAAAGATAAAAATATATAAATAAATTTTAAAAAATGCTGTTGCACTTATTTGAAAAACGCTATATTGCTGTTTATTACCCACAACAATGTAGGTGTGTAAGCTGTGATAGGACAGCTCATATCTGTAAATCTTGAGTTTGTGTGGAAAAGATAATGGTGTTTCTCGGAAAAACCAGCATGCATTTGTTTAGTTCATTTGA